>NC_079212.1:27854908-28154908 GCF_029633865.1 Lampris incognitus
TATGGCTCTTTCCTACAATAACCAGATTTGTCTGATTGGTCATGTTTATGGCTATAACAGTGCTATGGAAAACAAGGAGTTGTATGAAACCTTAAGTACAAATATAGATGCTCTTTTAGGAAAATTCTCTGATATGAAAATTGTTTTGGGTGGAGATTTCAATGTTACTGTAAATGATAAAGGTGACAGATGGCCAAATAGACAAAAAGAAAACTCTCATAATTGATTTTATAAATGAGAGAGGCTTAACTGATATATGGCGAGTCTGCAATCCCTAAAATATTTACCTGGAAAAACAAGTCTGGCTCTTTACAGTCAAGAATTGATCTCTGGTTAATATCAGATTCTTTATCTCACTCTCACTGTAATGCCAGAATTATTCCGACACCTCTAACAGACCGTAAAGCCATTCTATTGAATTTGAATATGTCATCACATGGAGTAAAGAAAAGGACTCCTGCTTATTGAAAGCTTAATAATTCACTATTACAAAATGAATCCCTAAATTTACTTATTAAAGATAACCGAGTACCTGATTACTTATTAAAAATAAGATAACCGAGTACCTGATAATGGCAGAAAATGAAACGGCTTACAGGAAATATTGGGAACTTCTAAAATTTGAATTAAGGAAACTTTTAATGGGTGCAAATATTAAAAAAGATAAGAAAAAGGAAGAAAATGATTTGATTGTTGAAATAATTTCCTTATCTTGTATCTTCTTCTTTCGGCTTGTTCCCTGTTCCCCAGGGGTCGCCACAGCGGAATCGACAGTTTCCATCGGTACCCTGTGAGGGCACAACACCGATGGCGGTCTTGTCAATCCGCATAATGATCTGGCAAAATTTTACGTCGGATGCCCTTCCTGACACAACCACTAACCCTATGGACGAATTTCCTTATCTTGTATATTGCCTGAAAACGTGTCTGGGATTCAAAGAGCACAAACACTGCAAATGAAACTAGATCAGTTATACATCAGCAAAGCCAAAGGAGCTTTTATACGCTCAAGGACTAAGTGGATCGAAGAGGGGGAACAGAACTCAAGTTATTTCTTTAAATTGGAGAAACAAAGACAAAAGGAAAATGGCGTAACAAGACTTTCCCTAAATGGCACTGTTGTTGACAATCGAAAAGACATTGCTAAAATTTGTGAAGATTATTATAAAACTCAATAAAAACTAACTTACCAACAGCTGAAATGGAAGACATCTTCAATTCCTTAGGTGAGATTAAGTCAATTGGAGATGTTAACAAAACAATATTTGATGCCCCAATCACTGTTGAGGAAATTAAGGACACTATTAAGAAACTTAAATTGAACAAATCCCCTGGAGTAGATGGGTTGACTTGTGAATTTTATAAAATATTTTCTGCAGAGCTTGCCCCCTTTCTACTTAATGTTTTTATCGAGAGTATAAACAATGAAGAGCTCCCTCCTTCACTATGCCAAGGTTTAATTACTCTAATCCCAAAACCACAGAAAAATGTCCTAATATTGGATAATTGGTGTCCCATTTCATTGCTAAACAGTGATTATAAAATTATTGCATTATGTATAGCCAATAAATTAAAGAAAGTCCTAAATTACATTATTGATGAATCTCAAAATGGCTTTATGTCTGGTAGATATATAATTGATAATATGAGACTCGTCCTTGATATCGACTATTCAGATTTAGTACTAGACAATAGTTTCATTTTCTGTCTAGATTTCCACAAGGCCTTTGACTCTATAGAGCATCAATTTATGTTCAAAGCTCTTAATTTATTTGGATTTAGAGAGCATTTTAAAAAATCAATACGCACTTTATATGCTTTTGGGAATAGTTTGATTAAGTTACCTCATGGAACTACAAAAAGATTTAAAATAGAATGGGTGATCCATCAGGGATGTCCCATCTCCGCATATTTATTTTTACTTCCCATGCAAATTTTAGCCTATTACATTAAAAAGAGTAGTTTAAAAGGAATCTCAATAGCAGGAAGGTTAATCTCTCTGAGTCAACTAGCGGACGATACAACTCTATTTCTACAGGATAAATCTCAAATTGATATTGCAGTTAAACTCTTTGATACATTTTCTGCAGCTTCTGGTCTTAACTTATCCAAATGTGAATTGCTTCTCATCAAGGCCTGCAGTGATGCAGAAGTTTCAGGAATTCCTGTAAAATTTAAAGTTAAATACACTGTTGTTAAAGACCAAACTACAAGAATGAGTGAAAACTTTAATCCACTTATTTCTTCACTACAGCAGAGATTTAATTTATGGATTCAGAGAGACTTAACCATAACTGGGCGAGTCTTGCTCTCCAAAGCTGAAGGTCTAATTATCTAGACTTGTCTATGCTAGTTCAGCTCTTGATGTCTCAAAAGATATATGTACAAAAATTGATAAGACCTTGTTTGATTTTATATGGAAAAGGAAATCTCATTTTATTCGAAAAAATGTAATGATTAACAAGCTCATTAATGGTGGTTTCAATGTTTTAGACTTTAATACTCTACACTCCACTTTTAAAATGAAATGGATCAAAAGATACTTGACAAATCCAAATTCGTTATGGAACTTTATATCAACATATGTATTTGACGCATTAGGAGGATCTGATTTTATATTAAGATGTAATTACAACATAGAAAAGCAAAACTCTCCGATTTTCACAAACAGTTGCTATTATGCTGGTCCTTGGTATACAAACATAAATTTTCCCCTCACAAATACAACATTTGGAATAACCAGGATATATGTTTCAAGCACAAATCTTTTTTTTTTAAAGAAATGGGTTGATAATGGCATACTACTTGTCTGTCAGTTGTTCAAGGAAGGTCATAAGTTTACTTATAATGAATATGAGTGCTTATCAGAATGTAGCATACCTGTACTTCCTAGAGAATTGCTTATTGTCTTCGGTGCTTTTCCGTCAGGTATTAAATCTCTGTTGTCATTGTCAACCGGAGATATTATCATTCAAACTACTCCACCAGAATTATACATAGGGAATTCAGATCCTTTTTTGAGTAGAAAAACTAATACTAAATGTATAAGGGAAATAATTCAGAGGGGCACAATTAGTAAACCTGCTTCTGTTTTTGTTTGGAATAATGTGTATATTGCAAATTGGGAAAAAACATGGTTATTGCCCAAGAACTATTTTGTTTTAAATAAGGTGCGAGAGGTGTCTTTGAAAATATTACACAGGTGTTATCCGGTTAGTTTTGTTATTGTAAAATATAGGCTAAATGTTGATCCTCATTGTTCATTCTGTCACCACACAGATGAAACGATAACTCATCTTTTTTGGGACTGTACCTTTAGTCAAACTTTTGGGTATGATCTTAATCTTGTTGTTAAACAGAAAATTAGATATTCAGCTCAAACTCAAAATTGAATTCATTTTATTTGGTCTCTTTAATGATGAAATACCTGTCAGGTAAATGTATGTCATTAATCTTGTTTCTCTATTAGCAAAGTTCCACATAAAACCAGCAAATTTGCAAAACAAAAACCCAACCTTACTGTTTTCAAGTCTTACTTAAAATCCTATCTGGACACTAAAATTCTGCACAAACTCAAAAGCTGTGCCTTATGTAATGAATTTGATTTACTTTCATTTGATTTTTTAATTTATTTTAATTTAACTTTATTTATGTCTGCTTTTATTTTATTTCTTTAGCCTGTTATGCATTTTCTTTTTATATATTATGATTTATCAACAACTCGAGTGTAATGAATGAAAGACGTTATTATTTTGAAGGTCCTGTCACTTGTTTAACTTGACCTACTCACGGGTGTACGTGCAGTGCGTGTGACGTATACAGGAAGTTAGACGCTCATGTTATGAAGGTTGTATGTTGAACGAACGCTAGTAAAAGCTACACAGTTAAGAACGTACGAAGTCGGCTCATTCTTGAATTATTCTTATGTCAGTAAGACAAGGCGTCTACGGACATTACATGGTGTCAGAATAGTCTGTATATCTGAACACGAGCGGTCATGCCGAAGTTTAATCCGCCGAGTGAATTCAGTTTGACTGCCCCGTTGAATGGCCGGAGTGGAAACAACGGTTTTCGCGCTTCAGGCTCGCGACAAAGCTGGATAAAGACGACGGGGAGATTCAAATGAGTTCGCTGATTTATGCAATGGGAAGCGAGGCTGAAAAGATATTCAGCTCGTTTGACTTCGCGGCGGAGGATGATAAAGTGGACTATGATATCGTACTGAAAAAGTTCGACGACTACTTTATTCCCCGCCGTAACATCATACATGAGAGGGCGTGCTTCTATCAACGTAGCCAGCAGCCAGGAGAAACAGCGGAGATGTACATCCGGACATTGTATGAGCTGTCTGAACACTGTGACTTTGGGGACAAGAGGGATGAACATATCAGAGACCGTCTGGTAGTGGGCATAAAAGACAATGTGCTCTCCCGTCAGTTCCAGCTCACAGCGGACCTTACTCTGGTGAAAGTCATTGAACAAGTGCGCCAGGCGGAGGCAATAACAAAGCAGCTCAGCCTCCAAGCTAACCAACCAGAGGCCCAGCTGGCTAACGTCAGTGTTGTCCGACGGCGGGACGGACGCCAAAAGAAAAAGGGCGGACAGCGTCATGGTGGCCGCAGTCCTGCAACCAACAAAGTAGATGAATGCGGGAGGTGCGGCAAGACGCAGCACACCGATGACCGGAAGTGTCCTGCAATGAACAGTAAGTGCAACAAGTGTCATAAAAAGGGACATTGGGAGCGTGTCTGTCACGCTAAAGCGGTGAGAAAAGTCACTGAAGAGGTTAAACCGCTGTACTTTCTGGGAGAAGTTGGCAAAGAGAGCAGTCAGGAAGATTGGACTGTTAGTTTAACAATAAGTGATGTACCAATAACCTTTAAAATTGACACGGGGGCTGACGCTACTGTTATCAACCAAGGGACATTTAAAAAGCTGAAGCCAAACATAAAAGTGGGACCTCCTGACACATGCTTCATAAGCCCAGGTGGAAACATCAGCTGCATAGGACAGTTTCAAGCCACAACCAACTACAAGGAGAAACAATACTCCTTTCCGGTGTATGTGATCAAGAGGAGAGGCAGCTGTCTGCTGAGTCGTCCAGAGGCAGTGGAGATGGGTTTAGTGAAGCGGATGGATGAGGTCAGTGGAGTTTTCGGTTCAAGTGGACTGCTGAAAACAGACCCAGTGAAAATAGCTCTGGTGGAGGGTGCCCAGCCATACGCGGTGCATACAGCCAGACGGATACCGCTGCCACTTGTACCACTTAGTCCATGGGCCAGACGATATTTCGGTACACTCAAGGTGGCAAAACTTACTTATAATTTTTGAAAGGATCCATGTCTGTAGATGATATTTTGGTATGATAACCATTCCTGAGTGGCAGCTGTATCACAGTTATCAGCTCATGAAGTTAACCACCCGCTAGACTAAATTGCATTTTAGACGCTGGTGCATATCCTGGTTTAGCCTCATGGTCAGGACATTTTTCAATGTTCTATAATATTGTCTTTGGTATCATTTTATAGGGGACCTTCTTAGCTTTCATTCAAGCCCTGTTGTGGATATTTCTCACAAATATAGAGGTCACTTGAGCTCTTCAACCCGTCAATAACCCACATCTTTCTGCAATTTTCGCCTAAACTATATACTTTATTTTAGCCCTGTGGCATCTAGGAATATTAGGGACACAAAACACAAAAACTGGAATACTCACAGGACTGTAAAGATTCAGGAAATGTATAATATACCCATACTATTTCATTGTGTGAGGTGATTGTGAACCTTAAATTAGAAGGGCATTATTACTAAGAAACTAACTAGACCAAAGCCAGTTAGTCCATGGGTCAGACCAGATATCGATATCACCCAAGGTGACACAACTTCACTGGTGCCATTTTATTTGGTACACTAACAGAAGTAAAATAATACATGATAACCTTTCCAAATGAGCAGCTATTTCATTTTTCTTTCAGGAAACCTGTTTCTGTGCCTCTCACGATTGTGTATTTGCCCAGATTTTTACAAATATAGCATTTCAACACCCCTGGTACTGATTAGCCTAGCTTAAACTCTGGGACAGTTCTTAGTTGGCCAACAACCAAGGATAACCAGTATTGTGTACTTCCATTCATTGTGCTAAGCTAGGCTAACGTGCAGCCAGATAGGTTTCTACTAAACACATATAGAGGAAACTGGTATCTATCTTCTTGTCTCACTCTGGAGAAGATTGTAAGCTAATTTCCCATAATGTTAGCATGTTCTTTTAATGTATATGTTAATATGATTAGTTAAAGTGGCTATGAGGAACTTTCATCTTGTGTTGATTTTAGCGGCCTCATGTGGACAAAATACAGCTGTTGCATAGCAACTAGGTAATGTATCTATTTGTGGCTATGTAAGATAAATAATGGTAATATGACGCTGGTGAAGCAAAGTAAACTTTGTTTTAGTAGTGTTCATACACCTAAGTTACATGTATTTGTTTGTATGTGGCAGGTGAAAACTGACTGAATATGGCCACTGGTGAACAAGCAAGTTTTTACCCAATACCAAAGCGCCCACGGGTGGAGTGCATTATCCACTGTTCTGATGATACAGATAAGCTGGTTTCACTACAAAGTGTCGACTCATGGAGAACTCTGCTCAGGGCAGCTCAGATACGAAATCATGAACCAGTTTTGAAACTGGCAAAAGACATTCCTGAGGGACAGATTCCAGCAATCTACTACCACAGAAAGTGTCGCAGTATCTTCACTATGAAGCAAATTCTTGATGGCCTCCTTGCAAAAGAAAAGAAAAGTTGTGTCTCTGCTGAAGAGAAACAATCTAAGAGAGTAGCTCGACATGCTCCAAGTACATCTAGGACTTATGATGCAGAGTGCATATTTTGTCAGAAAAACAGCAAATATTCCAAGAGACAGAATACGAGAGAAGTACTGGTGCAGTGTCGAGAACTGCGAGCTGATGCAAAGATCAGGAGTGCAGCCACAAAGAAAAGGGACAGCAGAATCCTTGCCGTTGTGAGTAGAGACCTTGTAGCAGCTGAAGGGCACTACCACAGGTCATGCTATAGACTTTACACCAAAGAAGAGGTTTCCAAAGGAGAGGTTGCCAGCAATGAAGATGATGATGCTGCAGCCCAGTATGAAGCTGCTGTGAATAAGGCATACAATTAGCTGTTCCTCTTCATCAGGATGGAGCTTTTTGGCAATCCTCAAGTGATGACAATGACTGATCTCTCTTCTAGACTGGTAGCTTCAATGAACTCCCAAGGCATTGCCCAAGTCAAGGAATCAACCAAGAAGCACATAAGGCGAAACCTGGAGAGTGAGTTTGCTGGAGCCTTGCAGATATTCCCTGATGAGAAAGGAAAATTCCTCCTCTATCCTGATAACTTGTCCATGAGGGAACTTGCCAAAGAAAATCAGTCTCTCAAAAGGGAGCTGCAGACCCTGAAAAGTGTCAGTGCACAAGATGTTATAGCCAAAGCAGCCATCAAATTGAGAGCAGACATTAAAAGTCAAGATGTTCCTCAAACCTGGCCGCCTGAAGTCAAACCAGAAGCAGAATGTCCTACCATTCCAGAGTCGCTCATTATCTTCCTGTACTCTCTACTCACAGGCTCAAATGATCCTGATCATGCATCCCAGAGAGTGCAGTGCCTTCTGCAGTCATTTTGCCATGACATAGTATATGCAGTGACATGCTGAAATACCAAGCCTTCCAAGCACATTGTTCTGCCATTCAGTGTCAAATCGTTGACAGGAAATGTAGAGTTGATAAACATCCTCAACCGACTTGGTCACAGTGTGTCCTATTCACAGATGGAAGAGATCAACACTGCCATGTGTCTCCAGAAACTCTCATCATCAGGGAGTGGCATTGCCCTTCCAGCTAACATCCATCCTGGCATATTCACAACTTTAGCCTGGGACAATATCGACCGTCTTGAAGAAACTGTCAGTGGTGAGGGAACATCTCACAGAGTCAATGGGATTGCTGTGCAAGCAAAGCCAGTCAACCCACTTCCTGTCCAACCCATGCCCACTGTTCCCAAAACAAAGAACAGAAGCATTGATGGACCCCCACCAATGTTACCAACTTACAATGCTGGACAACGGGTAGGGCCACCACAAAGCAAAAAGTCAGATGTCGATACTGCAGCCAATACTAAGCTTGCCAGAGAGAAAAACCTTCTTTGGGTCCTAGCACGCATGTCACAACAAGAAGAACAGTCAGTCAGCAGCTGGACAGGCTTCAACATCCTGACTCGAGGAGAGATGACGGTCATCCCCGACAATATAGGCTATCTGCCTACCATCAATGCTCCAGCGACACAAATGTCTACTGTCAACGAGGTGCTTAACCAGTCACTGAGCATCATGCAGTGCTTAGGCCTGAGGAAGATTGTCTGTGTCTTTGACCAAGCCCTGTATGCGAAGGCTGTCGAGATCACATGGAAACACCATGACAAGTTCCATGATATCATCGTTAGGCTTGGGGTATTCCACACCATCTGCACACTGCTGGCAATAATAGGAAAGCGTTTCCAAGATGCTGGACTCAAAGACCTCTGCATTGAGTCTGGCATGATTGCAGAAGACTCAATTGCTGGTGTTATGGATGGCCGCAAGTACAAAAGGGCAGTGCGACTACACAAGCTCCTGTATGAGGCTCTCATGCGACTGACCTTGAATGGTTTCCTGTCCTGGTTGGAAGAAACTCACAGGAATGACATGGTTCACCTGAATGAGACACTGAAGACCATTGACAGCCTTGGGAAAGACGTCTCACAACATGCTTTGAAGGAGGTCCTCGAGAACAGCTCTTGTACACGCATCATGGATCTATTTGAAGTCTACCGTGAGTTCCTTAGAGGTGGAAACGGCAGCCTCTCGAACTTCTGGATGTCCTATTTGGACATGGTTGAAATCTTGTTGGGGCTCATCCGAGCATCCAGAGAGGGAGACTGGATGCTACACTTGGCTAGCATTCGAGCAATGATCCCATGGTGCTTTGCTTATGACAGGATGAATTATGCACGCTACCTCCCCTACTACTACGCCCAGATGTCTGAGCTGCCCATCACACACCCAGATGTGTACACAGAATTCATGGAAGGAGGCTTCTCAGTCCAACTGGGCTCCACCAATCCCTTTGGCCGAATCCCTGTTGACCAAGCTATAGAAGAAACGGTGAACAAAGACACCCAAACAGCTGGAGGGACAAAGGGATTCAGCTTGAAGCCAGGAGCTGTGACCAAATATTATCTCACAGCTGAGTATAGAAGCATGTACCTCAGACAGCTGAGAGACCTGACAGGTCAAGGCAGGTGCAAATGGTCTCATCCAGATCTACAGAGTCCAAGGATCAAGAGAGATGAAGCAGATGTCCAGTCTCTCATGGACCTTATGGAGAATAACTGGCTCAATCCTATGTCCCCTGATGAGATTGATTTGGTTAGCCTCTCCACTGGCAACATGGCTCCACCTGATGTGACCATAGATCTCTTGAGAGCTCTTGAGAAAGGAGAAGAGGCCTACCAAGCATTCCAGCAAACAAGGTTAGATGCAGACCCACCACCTGTGAAATTCCACGACAAGATGACCAAGCAAAGTCTGAAAACATTCTCCAATGTCAGCACAAAACAAGCTCATGGAAAGAAAGCACAGGATGTGGTTCTGAAGGCAGATAGAAACCTTTTCAGTCACATGATCCTGGTGGCTGAAAGCAGGAAGGTGAATCTGAAGGATGTCCTTGCCTACCCATTGGGCCCACTACCATGGGCACTGGCAAATGCTGATGGGTCCTTACGAAAAACAAACAAGGCTGCACTTGCCAGAGAGCTTGAAAAGAATGTATCTCCTGCAGAAGACATCCCAATCCCATCTACTTCCATCATTGATGGGATGAGCCTGGTCCAAAAAATGAATGGCAACAACAAAACCTTTGCACAGGTGGCAGAGTCAGCCTTGACCCAGGTCCTCCATGAGGGAGCACAGAGTGGGAGGATTGATGTTGTTTTTGATGTCTATCACCAGACTTCGATCAAAGATGCTGAACGACTGAACCGGGGTGGAGACATCACTCTCCAGTACAAGAATCTTGCAGGGGGACACCACGTCCAGCAGTGGAGAAAATTTCTGTGCAGTTCCTCCAACAAGACCAGTCTCATCAAGTTTCTGGTGGAAGAGTGGAAACTCCCACGATACAGAGCTATGCTGCATGGCAAGGTGTTGTACATGACCTGTGAGGAAACCTGCTACAAGTTGACAGAAGATGGGTGTGAGGAAGCAGCAGAACTGCACTCCACACATGAAGAAGCTGACACCCGTCTGCTCCTGCATGCATTGCATGCAGCAAATGCGGGCTCAAAGTCAGTTATCATCACAGCTGAGGACACTGATGTCATGGTGCTTTGTCTTGGCTTCCAGAAGGACATCACCTGTCCCATCTACCAGAAGTGTGGGACTCAGAACCGCACACGGTTTGTCGACATCACCAAACTGGCAAGTTCACTTGGAGACAGCATCTGTGACAGCCTAATTGGCTTACATGCCTTCACAGGCTGCGACACTGTCAGTGCATTCGCTGGTCGAGGGAAGCTGAATGCCCTGAAGATAGTGAGAAAGCACACTTCCTGCCAAGAGACTTTTAGTCAGCTGGGACAGACATGGAATGTGAGTGATGAGCTGTTCCAGAAAATTGAGCAGTTCACCTGTCGGATGTATGTTGCTAATAGCAGCACTGCTGAGGTGAACAAATTGCGTTACCAGCTCTTCTGCACCAAAAGGGGAGAGGTTGAGTCCAGCCAGCTGCCACCATGTAGAGACTGTCTCTTTATGCATGTTCAACGAGCCAACCATCAGGCAGCAATATGGAAGTGCTGTCTGCAGGCTAACCCTGTGGTGCCAAGCCCTACTGAGTATGGATGGACAGACGATGAAGGCAAGCTGGCCATTTACTGGATGCGCTCCCCACCTGCACCAGATGTGGTCTTGGAAATGCTAACATGCAAGTGTGTGCATTCATGCAAAATACCAAGCTGCATGTGCCTGTCAAATGGACTTCCATGCACAGACATGTGCAGGTTACAGACCTGCAGTAACCAAAAACAGCAGGATGGTCCAGAACTGGACTTTGAACTTGGGGAGTCAGATGATGAGAGAAACGAGCAGTTTGATGAATGACAGTGTGATGATTCTGATGGTATTACTGTGGTAGTAGTCTATTGATGCACAGGATGTTGATTCTGGACTTGGTTACCCAGAGCTTGATAACAATAATGTAACCATATTCACATATACCCATTACCCTACCCATTACCATTACATATACCCACTAATGATATGGGATTACATGTATCATTGACTAAGTATATGTAAATGTCAATGTTGTTTAAAATATTAAAATAGTTCATTACCCCACTATGGTATTCCTTTTTATCATGTATTTTGATTGTGTATTTAAACAAATGTATAGAGACCAGTTTGTGACCTAACTGGCTTTGGTCTAGTTCTCATTTAAGGCTCACAATCACCTCACACAATGAAATAGTATAGGTATATTATACATTTTCTGAATCTTTACAGTCCTGTGAGTATTCCAGTTTTTGTGTTGTGTGTCCCTGATATTCCTAGATGCCACAGGGCTAAAAGAAAGTATATAGTTTAGGCGAAAATTGCAGAAAGATGTGTGTTATTGACGGGTTGAAGAGCTCAAGTGACCTCTATATTTGTGAGAAATATCCACAACAGGGCTTGAATGAAAGCTAAGAAGGTCCCCTTTAAAATGATACCAAAGACAATATTATAGAACATTGAAAAATGTCCTTACCATGAGGCTAAACCAGGATATGCACCAGCGTCTAAAATGCAATTTAGTTTAGCGGGTGGTTAACTTCATGAGCTGATAACTGTGATACAGCTGCCACTCAGGAATGGTTATCATACCAAAATATCATCTACAGACACGGATCCTTTCAAAAATTATAAGTAAGTTTTGCCACCTTGAGTGTACCGAAATATCGTCTGGCCCATGGACTACTTCCATTTGGTATAACGAGTGCTCCAGAGATTTTCCAGAGAAAGATGGCGGAAACTCTGACCGGGCTAGAGGGCACAGAGGTGTACATGGATGACATCCTTATACATGGAGAGACCGAGGAAATCCATGACCGGCGCCTAGCAGAGGCGCTGGGGGTCATTGAAACAGCAGGTCTCAGACTGAACCAAGCGAAATGCAAGTTCAAACAGAAACAAGTCCGCTTCCTTGGTCACATCATCGACGAGGCAGGCATCAGACCTGACCCGGACAAAGTGGCCGGAATAGAGAACTTTCCTCAGCCCCAGAACGTGACGGAACTCAAGAGGTTCCTTGGGATGGTGAACTATTTGGCAAAATACGTCCCAGAGCTGTCCACTGTAGGTCAGCCGCTTTATGGACTGCTTAAAGCAACGACAGAGTGGCTGTGGGGACCTGCACAGAACACAGCATTCAAAGACCTTAAAGCAGCACTCGCCACCACCCCGGTACTCACCTTTTATGATGTCACTAAGGCTACGGTGGTGTCAGCAGATGCCAGCAGCTACGGGCTGGGGGGCGTTCTGCTCCAGCAGCACGGGGAACACTGGAAGCCCGTGGCCTACTGCTCCCGACAGCTGAGTGACGCAGAGACAAGGTACGCACAGGTCGAGAAAGAGTGCTTAACCAGCGTCTAGGCATGTGAAAGGTTCGAGAAGTACTTGTTTGGGCTTGACAATTTCAGACTTGTCACCGATCATAAACCACTAGTGCCTCTCATGAACAGCAAAGACTTGGATAATGTGCCCATTAGGTGCCAGAGACTGTTAATGAGGCTGATGCATTTCAATGCAGTGGCTGAATACACAGCAGGCAAAACGTTAGCTGTGGCTGATGCACTCTCCAGAGGCCCGGAGCAGCGCTACGGAGATGGTGCTTCTCATGATGATGTTGCGGCGCACATCGATGCCATCGTGTGCCAGGTGCCTGCCACACCTCAAAGGATGCAGGAGATAAAACAGAGCACGGATGGGGATCTGCAGCTCCAGACAGTGTTGGGCTTCATCAGACACGGCTGGCCTGAGTATGTCCATAAAGTGCCGGAGACAGTCAGAGACTTTTATCAGGTGAGAGGGGAGTTATCTGAGGTAGATGGTTTAGTCATCAGAGGCAGTCGTGTCGTCACTCCCACAGAGATGAGGGAGGTGATCTTAGAGAGAATACACGACGGGCACCAGGGGATAGTTAAGTGCAGAGAGAGAGCTAGCCAATCAGTGTGGTGGCCCAAAATGATAGAGCACATTACAACAAAGATACAGCAATGTCAATTCTGCAGAGAACACAAGAACACACAGAGAAAAGAGCCTTTAATGTCAAGTGAGCTCCCATCCAGACCATGGCAGAAAGTTGGCATAGACCTGTGTGAATACAAAAAGCAAAACTACTTGATAGTGTCTGACTATTATTGCAGGTTTTTGGAGATCCTAAATCTACCAACAACTACTAGCAGTCAGGTTGTAGCTAGGCTGAAGGCTACATTTGCATGTTTTGGTATCCATGAAATTGTAGTTAGCGATAATGGGCCACAGCTAGTTTCAGAAGAGATGAGGAGGTTCAGTGAGGATTATGATTTCATCCATGTGACTTCAAGCCCACACTACCCCCAGAGTAATGAACAGGCAGAGAGGGCTGTTCAGATAGCCAAAAGCATATTAAGACAGGAAGACCCTCTCCTCGCCCTATTGACATACAGAGCTACACCCTCTTCTTCCACTGGAGCCAGTCCAGCGGAACTGCTCATGGGTAGGAGAATCAGAACCACCTTACCCACATTGCAGCATAACCTGAAACCGGCCTGGCCTAATGAGGAACTGATCAAAACCGCTGACGCCGCAGCCAAATCGAGGCAGGCTTTCTACTACAACCGCAGGAACGGCGTGCGGACACTGCGCCCACTGAACTCGGGTGACGCAGTACTCACCAAACTTGATGGACAGAAAACATGGACAATGCCAGCAGTTGTTCACGGTCAGAGCTCCACTCCCAGATCCTACATAGTGGAGACAGCTCAAGGTGGACATTACAGAAGGAACAGGCGCCACCTGTTGGCCACACCCAAAACACTCACCTTTGTCAGCAGGGATCCTGACCATGTCACTCCAGGGGAGAGTGGAAACACGGATGAGTCCCGAGCAGCAGAAATGCCAACTTCCACACTATATGTTACTCGCTCTGGCAGGGTGAGCAAGCCAGCAATCCGGCTGGATTTGTGAGGCGTATGGACTTGTGTACTGTGGGAGTTTTTTTTATTTTTTTTTGTGAAAAGGGGGGTGATATACAGGTTGGAATTAAAATATAAATATTTCAGTTGAGTTATGGACTCTTTAAAGCTTACACCCCAGGCCTGTCAGTAAATGTTCAGAGAAATGTTTAGAAAATCATCTTAGAGGGGGAGATGTGATGAATGAAAGACGTTATTATTTTGAAGGTCCTGTCACTTGTTTTACTTGACCTACTCACGGGTGTACGTGCAGTGCGTGTGACGTATACAGGAAGTTAGACGCTCATGTTATGAAGGTTGTATGTTGGATGAACGCTAGTAAAAGCTACACAGTTAAGAACCTACGAAGTCGGCTCATTCTTGAATTATTCTTATGTCAGTAAGACAAGGCGTCTACGGACATTACATCGAGCATGCACGGTTGTTGAAATTGTGACCATCTTGCAAGTTCAATTGTGTAAATAAAGTTTATTATAAAAAAAAAGACACAATTTGGCCTGGCAGCCCGGACACAGTTTGGCCTTTTTTGCAAAATACTGTCGGGGGGAATTTGTCATTTTCAGTTTGTAGGTAACGCGCTTGAAGGTTGTTGTTTCACGTAGCGACGAGGACCCTGAAAACGGTAACACGCTGACAGCGGAAGGGGAGGAGAATTCCGACCGAGTTAGTCGGCCAGTGGCGCCTATATCAACAGCACATACGGTGAGTCACACTGACCAACACAGCGGAGCTTGGCAACTGCAGCAGGGCTTGGTTTGAACATGTTAGTCAAGTTAAGTAGGTTTTTATTTGCCCCCAGAGGGACAATTGTTGTGTAGCAGCGGCAACATTCAAACACACAAACACTCCACAGAACACATAAGGCAAATAAATACAACATATAGTGAGGAGAACAAAGCCAGCAAAAACCGATGCTAACAGTAAAGTAAATGTTAGCATGCTTCAAACGCCATCAAACTTATCTATTAAACTGCTAAAAAAAAAAGAGAGAGACAACATGAGATTGTATCCCGATCGAAGCCGGAGGCAGTCAGGTGGTGTTGACAACACACTGTACTGCCTGATATCCTCCATGAGATTTTCCGGCTGCCTCTGGGAACATGTGGTGTTTTCTCAATGCTTGTAAAGGCAAATGAAATTCCCACTGTATTACTGTGAAGTCCAGATCCTGGGAGGTTATTAGAGAAATATTTTCCTATGGTGTGCCAGATTCAGACACTCCTGGTCCACCTAGTTGTTCTGAATCTGGGCCGTGCTGTATGTTGGTTTAGCTGACGTGGATTAATTCCTTCATTCCTATGGACCATCTTTGCTACTGTAACCCGCACTTTGCGTTCGGCCGTCGTCTCCCTACACGCCCTGGGACTCTGCGTTGTGTTTGTTGTAGTATGATGTTTGCGTGGAAAAGGAAAGAGGCGGAGGCTTGGGATCGTGGCTGAGACCTGGACACTTTACTGGCACTCGCTTACACTTCACCTCTCATCAGTCAGCTGGCCGCTGGCCTCATCATACTCACAGCTTCCGGCAGATGAAACAAAAAAAAAATGTCGCTTTCTCAATAAAATTAAAATAAAAAGTGCAAATAAACACATCTCATATCAAAATGCTACCTTACGGCAAAACCAAAGCAAATGTCATCCATTATAAATTAAATAAGGCACTTATTACCCATAAAATTAAACAAAAAACCATGGATAATCTGCTCAAATAATACTGCATCCTGCGTTATATGCCATGCTAATGCTCAACAGGCTAGCCAACACTTTTTGTCACATTTCTCTTGCCAAATACAATGTTCGACATCAAACTTTAACTAGGTTATAAGCAAACTTGTCTATTAACACCACAGAATAAACAGACAATATGTGCGATATAAATCAATATTTTTATGATAATGCAGACCGCCAGTAACACTGCTCACCTTCCGGCAGAAGAAACAAAAAAAAAACATGTGATCAACGTAGCCTTTTGCCCGGGACAAGACTTAGGGGTACGGTGTTGCAAAAGGGACAAACATCGCCATTTGCGGCATTCCCAGGGGAACATACAGCGTAACAGTGCCACCCTGTGGCGGATTTACATTACTACCTTACATCCACCCCTTCTTTAATTGATGGCGTCCCAGCCATCAGACCAAACAAAACAAAACAAATAAAACTTATGAGCATAAACATTAAAACAGATCACACTGAAAGTGACGTATTAATACCATGAGTTGCATATGAAATGTAGATGTGTAAATGCAATCAAAGTAAATAAACCATTAATAAAAGTTGTTTGTTTTTTGTTTTTTTTTCCGTGGATTATACGTGCCTTGCTACTCTCTCTGCTATGGCCCTCTGCCACAATCTCCAGCCCCTCTCTATCTTCTGCTGTTCCTCTTTTGATCTCACCACCTGTGACTCATAAGACAGTTTCTTTGGGGGACGTCGAGTTCTCTGTGGGTTCCTCCTCAGGCTGGGGCCATCAAGTGCGTTGGTGTCACTGACATTTATGTCCTCTTCCCCCCCTTGACTCACTTTTCCGGCTTCCTCCCCCATTACCTCCATGCCATCCACCTCCCGGTCCCCCATGTCAGACTCAACTCCTGCACTTGTTGCTGCACCAGCCCGCTCCACCGGAAGAAACATACACTGTGTAAGAAGGTTGTGGTGACCCACTCTCTCTTTTTCACCATCCTCTGTTCGGACCACATACACAGGTATACTGGGTTGTTTCTTCACCACAATGTATGGGCGTGACTCCCATCTGTCTTCCAGTTTCTGCCGTCCCTCCACATGACATATTTTGACCAAGACTCTGTCCCCTGGGCTGAAACCTTGACTCTTTGCCTTTTGATCATAGTACCTTTTCTGCTGCTCTTTTGCATGTCATGAGGCCTGGTTAGCCTGAGTATAAGCTTCCGACAGACAGTCATGCAGGGTCTGGACATATTCACTATACTCACATGGCTCTTTGGTGGTAGAAAGCCCAAAAATCAGGTCGACTGGGAGTCGTGGATGTCTACCAAACATTAGGTAATACGGTGTGTACCCAGTAGAGTCATGTTTGGTGCAGTTATACGCATGTGTCATTGCATCCACATACTCATGCCAGCGGGGTTTCAGGTGAGGCTCTAGTGTCCCCAGCATGTCCATGAGAGTCCGGTTGAACCTTTCGGTGGTGCCGTTACCCTGGGGGTGATAGGGGGTTGTGTGTGTCTTAGTGACACCAGTACACTTACACAGCTCTTTTACCACAGCACTTTCAAAATTACGCCCCTGGTCTGCATGTAGTTTTGCTGGGAATCCAAACCGACAGAAAAAGTTCTTCCACAGTACCTTCGCCACTGTACAGGCTTTTTGGTCTTTAGTGGGATAGGCCTGGGCGTACCGGGAGAAGTGGTCAGTGACAATAAGCACATTTTCTATGCCTCCCTTTGATTTCTCCAGAGTCAGAAAGTCTACACACACAAGTTCCATAGGAGCGCTGCTGTGAATACTGACCAGGGGAGCCCTGAGGCCTGCAGTTGGAGTCTTTCTGAGGCAGCACCTTTCACACTGCTCACACCAAGCCTTGATTTCCTGGAACATCTTAGGCCAGTAAAATCTCTCCCTTATCATCTGCAGCGTTCTCTCAAACCCTAAATGCCCTGAGTCATCATGAAGTGCAGTCTTGACGGATGTGTGAAATCTCTCTGGTAGTACCAACTGCTCTACTACTCCCCTTTGACAGTCTTGGACCTGAGGATACATTATTCCATCCCTTACTAATAACCTCCGCCACTCTTTTAAGAGAAGGCAAACCTGCCTGCCACCACCAATCCTCTCGCTGCAGCTCGGTTTTTGGTTCACACTTTTAAAGTGCAAAACGGGACCGATTACAGCATCCTCTTTTTGCCCTGCACGAATCTCCTGTTTTGTCAATGCAGGTAGAGAGTCCATCCCCACATCTTGATAGGATTCACCGAGCGTGTGTGACAGAGGTTCTTGATGCTCAGGTCCCTCTGAAGCAGAGCTTTCCAGTTGTTGGGGAGATTGTTCCTCTACACACCTTTGTACTTTGGCTGATACAAGCTGAGGGCAGGTTTGCAGGACTTGGGTGACCTCCTGGTTAGACAGCCGGGAGAGGGCATCAGCGTTCGCATTATTCTGTCCCCTTCGATACTGCACATCAAAATCAAATGCTGACAGCCGAGACACCCACCGCTGACCTGTAGCATCCAATTTTGCAGACGACATGACATACTTGAGGGGGTTATTGTCTGTCTGGACTGAGAACTTGCGCCCATATAGATGGTCATAGAACTTGTCGGTCACTGCCCATTTCAGAGCGAGGAACTCTAGTTTGTGTGCAGGATACCTCGTCTCTGCTGGGCTCAAGCCTCTGCTGCCATAAGCTATGACTCTCTTGACTCTGTCCTGAACTTGGGCTAATACAGCACCAAGCCCCTCCCCCGAGGCGTCAGTCTGGAGCAGAAAGGGTAGGCTGTAGTCTGGATAGCCTAACACTGGAGCAGTTGTCAATCTTTCTCTCAGTGACTGAAAAGCCTCCTCACACTCATCAGTCCAGACAAAGGGCGGGTCAGGCACTAACCTCTTCTTCCCCCCTCTCCGTTTCTTTCTAGGGTCACCAGCGGTAAGGCGGTACAGGGGCGCGGCTAAGGTGGAGTAACTGCACACAAACCGCCTGTAATATCCGGTGAATCCCAGGAACTGAAGCACCTCTTTACGATTCATGGGCCTCGCCCAGTCCTTGACTCTGCTGATCTTCTCTGGGTCTGTCCTGATGCCCTCCGCAGACACCAGGTGACCCAAGTAGTGCACCTCCTTTCTCACAAGCTGACATTTGGAAGGCTTCAACTTCAAGCCATGCTCCTTCAGTCGATCGAACACCAGCTGCAGCCTCTCCAGATGCTCTCAAAGGTTTTAGAGAATATGATCAGATCATCAAGGTAGATCAGGAGATGGGTGAAGTTCAGATCGCCAAAGCAGCAGGTCATGAGTCTCTGGAAGGTGGACGGAGCGTTTTGAAGGCCGAAAGGCATTCTGTTGGCTTCAAACAGCCCCATGGGAGTACTGAATGCTGTTTTGTGTTTGTCCTGCTCCGCCACCTCTACCTGCCAGTATCCAGATGTGAGATCAAGTGTTGAGAAATACTTTGCTTGACCCAGAGCCTCCAGGGCCTCTTCTATTCTGGGCAGTGGAAATGCATCTCTTGTGCTGCAGGCGTTAAGCCTTCGGTAATCGATGCATAATCTTAGTGATCCGTCTTTCTTGGTAACAATCACTACTGGCGAAGCATATGGACTCTTACTAGGCCTGATAACCCCTGCTGTTTCCATTTCTGTCAGCAACTTCCTCACATCCTGCCACTGTGAAGGGGGAATCTTGCGGTACGGGAGTCGAAAGGGCTTTGAGTCGACCAGGGGGATTTCGTGCTGCACTGTTTTTGTGTGGCCGTAGTCCATTGAGTGCTGTGAGAACACCCCCATATTCCTCTTTACAAGCTCTTTTAGGAGGGCGCGCTGGTGCTCATTCTCCACTGCTGCTTCACTTATGTCCACCCCACCACTGCTCACAACTTGGTTCAGACACAGGTATGTCTCTTTGTTCTCCTCATTTTGATGACAACCCTGTTCCGTGGCTGAAAAATCCACAACACTGTCCACCAGGAAGGCGCTGGCCAGCTGTGTGTGTGGTTTGATTGTGACAGTTTGTTGGGACAGGTTCATCACTCTGACAGGAGCACAGCCTTTCTTCACATCTGCAAGAACTTTGGCGACCATAAGGTCCTGGGGAAGCCGAATGGAGGCGTGGCCTTCAATTAGCGCTGTGTATGTCTTTCTTTGTGGGCCAGCTTTGATTTTGCACATTAAGTCCATCTCTTTCCCTCCCGGGATGCGTATTTTACGGCCAGTGTACACAGCAGGGCCCACCATGTCGTCTGCTCCTGTATATTCAGTGTCGCCAGTTTCCAGTAAAGCTGTGTACCACTCTGGATGGCTTTCCTTCACCCGCTGAAGATATTGCTCCCCATAGGTTGCTTGGAGGTGCCTCCTGGCGGCACGGACGACATTAGTTCCCACAAGCAGTGGGACGGAGGAGCGATACTCGGAGTCAGGGACAACAAAAGCCGGCACACTCTGGAACTCTTTCCCCAGCACTTTCAACTTAATGTGCAGGACACCAGAGTAAGGCACATCCTGACCTCCTGCACCTGCTATGGGTATTTTAGAGGGCCGTAGTTTCTGTCCATGGAGGTCAGGGTGGTTGCACCAGTATCCGTGAGTAATACTGGTTACCTGAGAGCCGGAATCGGTAAGAGCCCTGCACTTTAATCCATTGACTTCCACCTCACCCTCATTCCTTGGACCCACAATAGGAATGTCCTCTACTCCATCATCAGTATCGCTCACCTGCAGTGGGGGGTCTTGCTGCTTGCCCATGGTTGCCCCAGTTACCACAGGCTCTAGGCGTTTAAATGCTGCATTGAATGGGGCGTGGTGCTCTCCGCGGAGGTCGCAAGCTGGGGTCGGTGAGTCCAGGGCGGACTGGGATCTGGGAGCACCGCTCGACATACTCGGGCTATATGCCCTTGCTTCCCACACCGGTAGCAAACAATACTGGAGCCCTGAGTAACTGTTCTGGGAGATGGTTGGGGCCTTAGTGGGGGTGCAGGGGCTGGTGCAGGGGTAGGTGCAGCAATTCTCAACTCAAGGTGAGCCAACTTGGTCATCTGTTCTTCTTGGCTAAGAGCTAATTTCTTGACCATATCTTTAAGCTCTGTCCACTCTGAAGTGTGTTTTGACCTCTCTGACCTCATATTGGTATCACATTCTGATGTGACCTGCACCTGGGTGAGCGCTTTCTTTGTCTTGTGTTGTGACTGGAACTTCTGAGTCTCTTTTGCAAGGTTTCTAAGCTCTGTTTGCAGCTCCCGGAAACTCAAAAGCCTGGGCTTCATTGGTGCGATCCTTGCATACACCATCTCATCCATAAGCCCTCTTAGAAACTGTCGAGTGAGTTTACTATCGCGATCAGGAAATTGCCTGCCCCCTCTCTGACTTTCCTCTACCGCTCTCAGTGTTGCCTCCAGAGCAATAGCATAAGAGCAGGCAGACTCTCCGGACCTCTGGCTGCGCTCATAGAAGTCGGCTAGTGGATCAAGTGAGCCTTGTGTGTCGCTGTATTCAGCCCTGTGCTCCTCATACGCCTTCTCTGGAGTCTGGTCGTGGGGGGGTAGGTTCAGGACTAGCTTTCTGGCCTCACCGCTCAGGTGTCGCACAACAGTCGAAAAGCGGAGGTGTGTGGGGAGCTCGATTGCCTCCAGAAGGTACTGCATATCACGAACCCAGTCTTCTACAAGTATTTTGCTGTCTGGATTGCCAGTGAAGATTTGGACATTTTTTACCTGATGAGTTTGCATGAACCCACCATATGCAGCTGGTGGAAGGGTTGTGTTGGCTGCGGCTCTGACGGCAGCATTCATTGGGGGCTCATACGGACGTGGGTGCATGTGCGGGGTGGTGGATGGGTGTGGTGGAGGGTGTTGTGGGAGTGTGTTGTGGTACATGATAGCTCGAGGGTCTGAGGCAGGGGGTGTGTGGTTAGGGGCTACATGTTGCACTGCTAGTGGGGTGGTCACCTCTTGGGGGTAGAGGGCAGCAGGCTGTGACATATGCAGCTGGGGGATTGATCCATGCTGCAAACTTTGAAGGGTCTGGCCAGTAGAAGAGGGGTAGCTCATAATGTTCATCATTGGTGGCATTTGAAAGCTTGGCATGAGGGCCTGGGGCACAGGGGGATTATATGCAGGACCAGTGTAGACCTGGGGTTTAGGCTCGGCAGCAGGGCTTTGGTAAGGAGGGGTGTCTGGGTGAGTCATGGTCGGCCGCTGTACAGTTTGCATTTCCGTGGAGGTGGGGCACGAGAGGCTGTGAATGGGCAAAGGGTGTGTGTGCTGGTTCACACTGGCTTGGGCCGGGGGATTAGGTTCCACTAATATCTGTACAGCTGGAAGGGATGCACTGGGCAGGCTGTAGTCTGGTCTGCTGTTTCGGTGGATTGGTTTGGCAGCTGGGCTGCTGTCAAAACAGAGTGAGGGTGCTTGCATTGGAGCTCTAGAGGCTGGCAAGGTGGGTGCATGAGCTGGAGTGGAGTAGTGAATAGGGTAAGGTGACAGTATTGGGGGTGGTGGAGTGAGTGGTGCACTTAGTCTTGGGTATGGGGGCTGCTGACTGCTGTGGTGGTCTTGAGGGAGGATCAGCTGTTGGGTGGTGGTGGGGCTAGTGAAGTAGTTGTTAAGCTTTGGCCTCACTGATTGCTGTTGATTTGCAGCACTGGTGGTTGTTACGCCCTTGCTTGAAAGGTGGGGTTGTGTCTGGGCTGGAGTGTCACAGTTGTGGCTGGCTGTGGGCATCGGGGGCAGTTGGGAACCCGGTGTGGCAGCAGAGGCACCTTCTTGCTTTGACTGATAATCTGCATAGTCACTGAACATTTTGATATATTTTTTTCTAAATCACTATGACTGGTGTAACTGTTGGTGTCAAAACAGATGACTATTAACGATTCACTGTGTTCACAGAATAAGTTTAGCTGTGTATGCAAAATCTCCCCTTTTTTTTCCAGTAAATATATCAAAAAACAATAATCACCATCAACTCAAAACTCACATTAAACTTGAGTCAAAATCAGATGGTCAATACACAACCCTTAACCAAAACCAAAAAATTATGAATGATATATATCAGCATAATGTTAAACACAGTGTTCCTATAGCAGGATCTCACATAGCACAATTTTACACAACTCAAATAACAGTTAAGTTTATCGAAATATCATAAAAAGTCCTCAAATGGATATAGCAAGCTTTCAACAGTCTTTAAAGGATATTTGAAGAGGTGAGTATTGTATTTTTAAATCACGTCAGGACACAGCGCTGTCGCTCGACACAACCTCTCCGTGGCATTCTTTATTTAGACTGACACAGCATCAAAGGCAGACCCGATCAAACAACCCAGAGCCCGCAGGCATCACCAATCGATCCCAGCACAATAGAACAGCACCAAATCAAATGCAGCACTGTCGATGTGTGTATACATAACATCCCCCCCCCCCCGGCAGGATTTCAAACATGAAAGGTTGACACAAAGTCCTCTAGGTGGCCAGGGCGTAAACATGTGCGAACAGGTCGCGGGGCGGCCTGAGGCTGGGCAGGCCGAGGTGGGGAGGGAGATGGCAGGGGAAGCTGAGGCCCAGAAATGTCTGGGGCCCGTGTGGGAGCTGCATGAAGCCCCGGGGCGTCTCGCCATGCTGAGGGAATGGCTATGGTTGTGTCACCAGCTGTGTGTGGCGGAGCTGACACCTTCCGTAGACGACCGGAGTGCCACCGAGTGCCATCGCTGAGGAGGTAAGTGGCTGGGCCCAGCTGACGGGTGACTTGGAGAGGAGAGGACCAGTATGAAGCCATTTTATTGTCCCTGTGGGGCCTGCGGACCCTGACCCAGTCTGACACATTGATGTCTGGCACCCTGGTTCGTTTTGACTGGTCAAACCGTTGCTTCATCCGCGTCTGCTGACGAGTGACTGAGGCTCTGACCCCAGAGGAAGGTGCCTGAGGTGTGGAGGGGCAGAGCCTGTCAAGGGGCATGCACAGTTCCCGGCCTAGCATGAGAGAGGCTGGGGAGACGCCTGTGGTCGAGTGCTGTGTGGCCCGATAGTGCAGCAGAGTGTGACGGATGGCCTGCGTGAAAGAGCACCGTTGGGCCATGTGTGCTCTGAGGCCGTTCTTCAGTGACTGGTGAAAACGTTCAACGCCGCCATTGGCCTGGGGGTGGTAGTACGCAGTGCGTATTTGACGGATGCCCTTGCTTTCGAGATAAGCAGTGAACTCAGCAGAGACCAGCTGAGGGCCGTTGTCAGTGGTGATGGCCTTTGGGAGGCCCCAGCGAGAGAAAAGAGAGTCCAGGAAGTCGATGATGATCTGTGAGGTCACAGTGCCGGAAGTGGTGAGTTCAGGCCATTTTGAGTGTAGATCGTAGGCGACCACCATGAAGCGTTGGTGGTGGGGAACTCCATGGATCTCACCACAAATGTCCAACTGCAGGTGTTCCCAGGGCTGAGAGGGCCAGGCGAGAGGTTGCAGGGGTGGGGGAGCCTGGTGGCCAGTCTTGCCACTCACAAGGCAGGCAGAACAGTCCTTCACCAGAGCCTCAATATCTCTGTCTATCCCCGGCCACCACACCAGGTCTCGGCAGCACTGTTTCAGTTTCACAATGCCCAGGTGGCCTTCATGCGCCGTATTCAAAACACGTGCACGGAGAGCAGCTGGGACCACTGTGCAAAACCCACGTGCCACGCAGGTGTCGTTCCAGCAGGAGAGCTCCTGTCTGACTCGGGCGAACGCAGCCAGCTCCTCTGGGACCTTGTGAGGCCAGCCGTTCTGGATGTAGGTGCGGAGCTGGGAGAGGACAGGGTCCTGTTCGGAGGCTGCCCTCAGCTCCTGCAGAGAGACAGTGGCCTGGAGGGGTGTGTGTAGCATTTGGACAATGTCCTTTTCCACACAGTCAGTGTCCGTCTGTGGAGCTGGGGTGGAGACAGAGCAAGAGAGCAGGTCGGCGACAACATTGTCTCTGCCTGGGGTGAACTGCAGGCTGAAGTTGTACTGGCGGAGGCGGTCAGACCAGCGGTGCAGCCTCAGGGGTTTGTGGCCTGTCCCAGATGTGGACAGCAGCGCTGTCAGGGCCTGGTGATCTGTCCTGAGGGTGAAGGAGCGGCCATAAAGGTAGAGGTGCCACCTTTCACAAGCCCAGATACAGGCTAACGCCTCACGCTCACCCACGGAGTACCGCTGCTCGGTCAGGTTGAGGGCACGGGAGGCGAAGGCAATGGGCTTCTCCACACCATTCTGGGTTTGAGACAGCACGGCCCCTATCGCTGTGGCTGATGCGTCACAGGTCACAAAGGTGGAGCTGGAGATGTCGAAGTGAGCCAACACTGGTGGTGAAGTCAGTTGAGTCTTGAGATCACGCACAGCGTCACTGCATGCCTTTGACCACACCCATGGCTCGTCCTTACGCAGCAGCTGGCGCAGGGGGGCTGTGGTCGCAGAGTACTGGGGAAGAAACCTCAGGTAGTAACTTGTCATACCCAGGAAGGAGGCGACCTGGGCGGCCGAGCTGGGCTCAGGGATGGCCTGAATGGCGTCCACGTTGGATTGTAGTGGAGTTACACCGCTTGCTGACAGCCGGAACCCCACGAAGTCGATGGCTGGCACAGAGAGGACACATTTCTCAGCATTGAGAGTTAGCTTGTGCTTGGACAGGGCTGCGAAGACCATGTTGAGGCGCTTGTCGTGGATTTCACTGGTGGGCCCGTGTACCACTATATCGTCCGGATAAATGGCCACGCCCAGTATGCCAGCCAGCACGGAGACCATGATTTTCTGGAAGCAGCTAGGGGCGGAGCTGAGACCGAAAGGCATCCTGGTGTAGCGAAACACTCCTGCATGTGTCACAAAGGCTGTGAGGTTTCGGCTGCTGGGGTGGAGGGGCACCTGTAAGTACCCCTGTCTGAGGTCGAGCTTGGAGAACACCTCAGAGCCATAGAACTGAGCAGTGAGTTCTTCTGAGGTGGGCAGTGGATACTTATCAGGGACCACTGCCTTATTTAGATCGACGCAGACACGCAGGCCCCCCGACTTCTTCTTAGCCACCACGAGGTTTGAGACCCAAGGTGACGCGTCCACCGGTTCAATGATGCCAGCTTCCAGCAGTTGTTGCAGCTCGGCGGAGACCCCATCACGGAGAGCCAACGGGATGCGGCGCAGTGGTTGGATGACAGATTTCACAGCAGGGTTGAGGAGAGGTTGATGGGTGAAGGCGGAGAGGCAGCCCAGCCCCATAAACAGCGATGGCCACTTCTGCTGCCAAGGTGTGGCGACAGTCAGAATTGCTGCCCCCCTTGTGTCTAAGAGGGAGAACCCCAGAGCGGAGAACAGGTCCAGGCCCATCAGGTTGGCCCCACGGCGTGCCACATGAAAAACTGCATTGGGCACCAGCTTGGTTCCATAGCGGACAGTCACTTGGAGAGAGCCAACCAGATCGATTTTGGAGTCACCATACCCACAGAGGACAGCTGAGGGTGCGGACAGTGGCAGTGAACCGAAAAATTGACTGTAGGTATCAACATTCAGGAGAGACACACCTGCACCGGTGTCCAACAGCAGGGGGATGCACACATCATTAATGTTGACTGTGCATGATTTGAATGACACTGGCCCAGAGCTCACCTTGTGAATGACGGCGGTTGAAGACTGGGGGGTGTGGCCCTCTGACCCAGCCGGGGAAGATCGACAGACGTTGGCAAAGTGATTGTGCTTACCGCAGCTACGGCATGTCTGGCCACGGGCAGGGCAGTTCTGAGCCCTTGAAACATGAGACCGAGACCCACAGTTACCACAGGACTGTTGAGGGCGGGGCCGAGAACGCCGTCGTTGCAGTTGCAAGACGTCCCCAGTGGAGTCGGCGCCCGCCTCGCTCTGGCTGGGTTGCGTCCCGAGGGGCAGCCGTGAGTAGAGGGAGGAGTCGTTGGCAGCTTGACTGGAGGTGGCCACTTGCTGTGTATTTAGCATAGCAGCACACTCAGCTGCTCCCTCAACCTGTAGTGCGATGGTAATCGCTCTGGACAGCAGCAGATCGTCTTTTTCCAGCAGGAGAGTCTCACGCACCTTTGCGTTGATGGTGTGTTCGATTAGCTGGTCGCGAACCATCTCGTCCTGAAGCGCGCCAAACTTGCATGAGCTAGCTAGCCCTCGCAAATTAGCTACGTACTGCCGCACAGACTCACCAGGCAGTTGGTGTCGCTGACGGAATATAAATCGCCGAAGGAGGGCACTCTGTGGAGCAGCGAAATGGGTGCTCATAAGTCCCACAGCTTCGGCAAAGCTTGTGACGTTCCCCAGAGACCCGAGCACACGATGACCCTCTGCTCCCAAGCAGTGTAGCAACAGAGCCGTCTTCCTAGCCTGGCTCACGTCGTCGAGCCCTGAGGCGATGATGTAATTTTCAAAACTATGTAGCCAGCGAGTCCATGGTACCGGAGGCTCGCCAGGTAATGCCAGGAAGGGGGCAGGTGGTGGGAGAGAGATATCAGCCATCCTCGTCGCCAATATTGTATTTTTAAATCACGTCAGGACACAGCGCTGTCGCTCGACACAACCTCTCCGTGGCATTCTTTATTTAGACTGACACAGCATCAAAGGCAGACCCGATCAAACAACCCAGAGCCCGCAGGCATCACCAATCGATCCCAGCACAATAGAACAGCACCAAATCAAATGCAGCACTGTCGATGTGTGCATACATAACAGTGAGTATCTTGCCAATGCTGCAGCGCCGATGACAGTAGTTCAGTCCACCACACTGTCCAGTCACTGAAGGTAACGCAGTTCAATGCAGCAGCAAAGGCGAGGACGCGAGTCTCTGTATCTCCTTGGATCTCGAAGCACCACGATCCGGGTCACGGCACCATGATGTAACCCGCACTTTGCGTTCGGCCGTCGTCTCCCTCCACGCCCTGGGACTCTGCGTTGTGTTTGTTGTAGTATGATGTTTGCGTGGAAAAGGAAAGAGGCGGAGGCTTGGAATCGTGGCTGAGACCTGGACACTTTACTGGCACTCGCTTACACTTCACCTCTCATCAATCAGCTGGCCGCTGGCCTCATCATACTCACAGCTTCCGGCAGAAGAAACAAAAAAAAACATGTCTCTTTCTCAATAAAATTAAAATAAAAAGTGCAAATGTGCAAATAAACACATCTCATATCAAAATGCTACCTTACGGCAAAACCAAAGCAAATGTCATCCATTATAAATTAAATAAGGCACTTATTACCCATAAAATTAAACAAAAAACCATGGATAATCTGCTCAAATAATACTGCATCCTGCGTTATATGCCATGCTAATGCTCAACAGGCTAGCCAACACTTTTTGTCACATTTCTCTTGCCAAATACAATGTTCGACATCAAACTTTAACTAGGTTATAAGCAAACTTGTCTATTAACACCACAGAATAAACAGTTAGACAATATGTGCGATATAAATCAATATTTTTATGATAATGCAGACCGCCAGTAACACTGCTCACCTTCCGGCAGAAGAAACAAAAAAAAAAACATGTGATCAACGTAGCCTTTTGCCCGGGACAAGACTTAGGGGTACGGTGTTGCAAAAGGGACAAACATCGCCATTTGCGGCATTCCCAGGGGAACATACAGCGTAACAGTGCCACCCTGTGGCGGATTTACATTACTACCTTACGCTACTATCGACTCACTTTTTGATTTTGCCCCCCCTCCCAAAAAAAACTACTTCCATTTTAAATCCATCCATGATTGGCCTTATACACACACACACACACACACACACACACACACACACACACACACACACACACACACACACACACACACACACACACATCAACAGGGAAAACAAAGTTTTAATGCATTGCAGTACAGGCCTGTTTCGTGCGTCGTGCGCTCATCAGCTCCCTCTGCCGATCCGGACTGCAGGCTACCACATGCTTCCTCCGATACATGTGGAGTCGCCAGCAGGCTTCTTTTCACCTGACAGGGAGTTTCGCCAGGGGGGTGTAGCACGTGGGAGAATCACGCTAACCCCCCCCCCCCCCGACCGACCGACCGACCGACCGACCGACCGACCGATCGACCGACCAGAGGAGGCGATTGTGCAGCGACCAGGACACATCCAGATCCGGCTTCCCACCCGCGGACACCACCAATTGTGTCTGTAGGAACGCCCGACCCAAACAGACGAACCTGGAAGTAACTCGGGGATTCGATCCAGCGATCCCCGTGTTGGTAGTCAACGGAATAGACCGCTACGCCACCCGGACGCCCATGATTGGCCTTAGTGGCCATGCTTGAAGTCGAAACAAAGACGATTTCCGTTTTGTTCCTCAACTAAGTATAGGCTGAAGGCACACTGCTCCTTTGAAGGTGTGGTTAATCCAGCCAGCTGCTCGAGCTCTTTTCGGGCAGCCGTATCTTTTTGACAGAAGCTTATTTCCACAATATACTCTGAGGATCAACATACCTGCCCACCCCCTGGATTTCCACACAGTGGCTTTCTTCCCCTGCTCCATAAGATTTACTGCCATCCTCAAGTTTCTGAAGCTTGATACAGTTGTGAGTGGGCGATATTTGTGGCAATGTCATCTCTGGTATTCACATATAGGTTTTTGTTTTTTTTTTCTCATGTGAAGAGGAGGATATTGTGGGAAGAACTGAGGTTTGTGTTTTTGTAATTTAGCAGCTTGGTCAGAAGCACATCTTTTGTATCGGTGCTGTTCTTTTCTCTTTTCACCTTCCCTACATGTTCTCCATTGGAAACTGGAGGCCGTTTTTTGGTCTTGGAACAAATCTCTCACTAAACTTTGCTTGATCAGGATATCTTGGTTCACTGAGACATCTTTGAGAGATGGGACCGTCAGATTTGTGCTGATATGTGTCATGTTTCACTTGTCTATACTTAAAACACAGAATTATAATAACTGAAAAATGCCAGTGATGTAAAACAGGGCTAACCATGAGTGGGCTAACCACTCTTTTATTAACTTTGTGCACCTCGCTTTTAAAAGGTGCTATATAAATAATGAAGTTATTGTCCCCTGTGCCAACAAGTTAAGGAAGATCAATTTGCCCAACAAGTAAGCAAACAGGTCCTCTGGAAACATTTTATAAAATGCATTTGGGCGCAAATGTAATCCAGTCGCATGTGACCCGTTCTAAATGTATGACTATTTAAGAAATCAGCCTTGAAAAAGAGCATAAATATTGTTAAGAGTCTGACTACAACGGCAATAATGCAAACGGTGTAGCTGAGTGCATCTGTCCTGTCGAGCCAAGAAGCCTGACAGAGGTTCGCAAAAGGACTTCGGTGCCCGCGTGTGATGTCATTTTGATGACGCTTTTGTCCTTTTCACCTCTAAAAGCTCAGGGAACTTTATTCAGCTTTATTATCATCTGGATTTACAAAAAAAAAAAAAGGAGGCAGGGGGGCAGTAGCTACCTGATCAAATTCTCTGAACTCTCTTCTTCATCTTAATGCACCCCATGTAGGGGGAATCTCAGTCCTTGAAGGACTTCAAACAGGCGAACCTTAAAGTGATAAAATTTCTCCCAGAGGAGTTCGGGGGGGGGGTAGCTCTGGCATTGAATAATGAAGGGTGCTTCAAGCTCTCGAGTTCAAAGCTGCATTTATAACTCTCTCTATTTTCTGCAAATGATAAAGTCAAAAAAGCCTAAAAAAACCCAGAGAAACAGTGAGTGAGAGAGAGAAATTTGTTCATATGAACTGCAGTTCCAACATTTACATACTATAAAACCTATTCATTCAAATGCTGACAACAGTATCATAGCCCAGAGTGCCCATAAAGAAGAGAGCATTTGGCACATCTCCATTAAATGCACTCATCTTGACATTCACTCATTACTATGTGATTGGTGCTCTGTGATGATGCTTTGGATGAATTAGTGTAAATGTAAACCAAAGCCAAGGACTTGGATTCAAATGCATTGTCCAAGATATGTGACCAAATCAGACCATTGTATTGGGAGGATCCAAGGTGTTGTGCAACTCACTGAGGGTTCAAAACTATTTGTGGACTTTGTGACCAAAGATAAATAAGTAGAGCAGAGAAGCCTGTGCAGTACCCCAATGAATGCTGGGAATGCGTAGAATGACTCAGCCCTGCTCGCAGCAGGAGTTGGCAGAGGGGACATCCATCACACCACCACTAGCGCCTGTCTATAGCCTATAGGAACCTGGCGCCTGCGCTGACATTTTAAGTCCTAACTCGCTGCATTGCACTGACGGGCAGCCGCTGCTGACCAAGGAGATATATGACTGACCCAGCTCGGCCAGAGGTCGAGAAGGCAGAAGTAATTACTGGATTGGAATTGACCATAATCCAAGTCATGAATAGGGCTGAAGGCAGTGACTGACTGGAGATGGAAATAATCCAAGCCTTGTCTGGAAACCAGCCTCATTACAGCTGGAGACCTGTAGGTTTTTTTTTCTTCTTCTTCTTTTGGTCCAAGCATCACGAGGCAGTTGTCTGAACCAACACCGAACCAATTAATGACTGCACCATTTTCTGTGGAGAAAAACATTCTCACAGTTATCTCTGTTTCTACTCTGAACACCAACATTCAGCTATGCTACTCTGCTCTTAATGATACAGTCATGCAAAATGGTACTTTGCTGATCCCTGGGAAGAGATTTTCCTTCATGAGTGAGTGCCTCTGGAGTTGCTGTAAATTTAGTGTTCTGCTCAAGGTCACCTCAGCAGGATGGACGTTTGCCAACAAGGGGACCCCAACCCAGCTTGTCCACTTGAAGATCAGTGCGCCAACTTATTACATCATTTTGCAAATGAAAATGCAATAGGCTGGTGACACACACAAAAAAGAAAGGACTAGATCTTACATAATAGCATAATCAAAGGCCCAGAAGACAAAGGGTCTCGGCGGTAGCGGCACCTGGTATCAGCAGATGTTCATGACTGTTTGAGCTGCCAATCACCTGCTTATCAAACAGAGGATTACAAAGCAATTTGGTCCATCTTTGATCTAAGCGAAGGGTTAGCCTAGTGTGCAGCCCACACAGCTACGGGCACTTACACATGTATTGCGTGCAGAAAACACACCACATTCCCATGCACACACACTAGAACACACACATACCCAAAAATAGCCACTTAAACACACACGCAGACAGACCTGCTAGCTATACGCTAGGTACTCAATTGACAGTCGACTGGCACACAAACGCATGCATGTACACACAATCCCGCTATCATGACAAGTAGGAGGTGTCACTGGGTGCGCTCTCATTTTTCTACAGGTCTGCAGGTCCTGTTGCCATAGTGACAGTGGATGAAGTTGTCGGTGTGAATCATGAGTTGAAGTGTGTTCCCGCTCCACCTTGAGACCCGTTCCTGACCTCGGGGTCTCAAGGGGAGCAAAGTGCCGAAAACCTATGAAGTGAGCCTCGTTCATACATTACAAATCAACACCTCATGCTTTTTTTCCCCCGGTAAATCTCCTTTACCAACTTGAACATCTGCTGGCTGTTGCCTCCCTAAATGACACCCGTATCCTCGGGCACTCCACTTAAAATTAGAGAGCAGCTGTCCCCAGGATTATCTTATCCTGAGACAGATTCCTAAAATACCCTCGGACAGAATTATCTTTAGGACAACGCGCTGAGGGGGAATGGATCTGGGAGTAGTTTTGGGGTGGGCGCATGTAAATGCCTATTTTCAACTTTGTGAGGTAGGAGGTTACCAGCAGCAATCAGGTTGGAGTGTCAATGTGTGTGTGTGTGTTTGTACACACACTTGTATATTTGTGTTTCTGCATGTGAGTTTAGTATGTGTGTGTGTGTGTGTGTGTGTGTATACACTTGTGAATTTGTGTTTGTGTCCATATGGTGCTGTGCATTTGCCTGTTTGTGTTTGCGTGTGCCTATTTTTGTGTGTGTGTGTGTGTGTGTGTGTGTGTGTGTGTGTGTGTGTGTGTGTGTGTGTGTGTGTGTGTGTGCGTGTGTGTGTGTTCATCTCAGAACGCTTTGGTTTGCTGACAGACGCAGAGAGAGTTATGACAGCCCTAAACAAGCAGCCTATTTACAGGGCGGTCTCCCAGGGCTGGGCCAGTGGTGTATGGAAAACACACCCAAACTCGCACCGCCAGCCTCCCATGGGGGTGAGACTGACAGGGACTTTCCACAAACAGCCTCCTATTCCTTAACAAGACTTCACTTCTCGTGGGGGTGGGGGTGTTGATACATTATCTCCCCAATTAAATGATATGTGGCACTGTCCAAATAATATTATTCATTCATCCTAACAGCTGTGATTGTATATGTATATTGGGAGATACATGTTGAGAGATTCCCATTAATCTCAATATAAGTTTCATCTGCTTCTCCTGTACAAATATGAGTGAGCAAAGAGCATTTGGCTGCTGTCGTAGTGTTTAATGAGAGTGTGCATGGCTGTCATTAGCGTGGAGAGAGGCGCCAGATTATTGATGGCCATGAGCTCCTCTGTGGGGCTCATTTCTCGCTGTCTCCTCAGGGGAGAGGAGCTTTCGCTCACCTCGCCCCTCCAAGTACCGGTGACAAGTGGGTATGAATTACCCTCCCCATTCTCCCCTGCTGACACTGCAGCTAGCAGTCAGCATCTAGGCCAGGGTTTTTAATATGTAGACAGCCAGGGAAGTAGAGCGACTGAGACAATGAATGGGTGGGGTGAGAAGGAGAGAGAAAGAGAGAGAGAGAGAATGTAAGAATGAAGAATGTGTATGTGTGTGCGTGTGTCTAGGTGCACTCATGTGGTTGTGCGCTGTGAGAAAGTGATCGAGGGGGAAGAGATGGAGAGCCACAGTGAGATGGGGGGAGCAAGAAAGGGAGAGAGATGGGGATGAGCTATAGCTGGTTCAAAATCAATAATTAAAGGTTGTGTGGAGACAAAGACGGAGAGAGAGAGATGGGGAGAGATGCCGGTCAGGTGGAGTGCAGAGACACAGTGGAATGTTAAACCGTTTGCCAAACCGATACAGAGCGATGGGGAAAGTAGGTCCTCTATAACTGAGTAACGCTGTGGTCACCGACTAACACGCGCCAGCCACAATCTCTTGTTTCCTCAACCTGTGAGGTCACAGGCTATAATAATACAAATGCACCATGGGATTTATCCAAACAAGACCGCTGCCCTTTAAGTTCAGGTCATAAATGCAAAATTCACCCAGTCCAAGACAAACACTCTAATCTGGATGTGAATCTGAGTGTTTTAAGGAAATGCCATGTTACACCCATTGTGCCTACAAGTCTGTCTCGGCCATAATATGTCTCGAGTCATTGAGTTTTTATAACCCAGTCGTTCGAGCAGTTCGGGTTGGTATGAGAAAGGCAGAATCTGTTTATTACCCTTGACAGCTTGCTCACCAAAAATCTCCTTTAGCACATACGAAAAATCCCATAATCAACCATATGTACATGGTGCATGAAACATTCTTGAGCACTGATGCGTTAGTTTACCCCAGTTTATCCTGTTTATCTTTCCTCTGTGATTTACATGACAGCCCAGAAAGAGCACCCGGCAAGCCCCTGTGTCATTTGCCATGGTTCATCAAAGTGCAGAAGCATTACCAGTCAACACAAGCACTTGCAGACTGGGCAATCATAACCTGACAGGGACTCGAACCAGCAGCAGTGCTGACCAGCCAGTTAGTAAACTCCAATTGAAGTTATTAGCTGTCTGCCAGTTTAATTACCACTAACCAGCGAGCAAGCCAGAAATTATCCGTAATGGACCCAAGTCATAATAACCCAGTCAACTTTAAAGACCTCTGCTCCCCAGACTGCTGTGTATACTCTGTGTGTGTGTGTGTGTGTGTGTGTGTGTGTGTGTGTGTGTGTGTGTGTGTGTGTGTGTGTGTGTGTGTGTGTGTGTGTTCCTTCATGTGGTCACACTTGTGCACGATCAGCCCACTCTTTTTCTGTTCACCAGTGACGAGGTTTTAGATTGCTTTGACCTCCCAATTTAAGTCCCAGGAGAGCAAGTTAAAGAGGGGGGAAATACACAAACTGGGTCATTAGACCCAGTTGGAGAGGATGCTTTTCATGTCTGAGATTAAGGCTGTGTAAAACAACAGCTGAATCTGATTTTGTTACTCAAGAAAAAAAAAAAGGAAGCCACGGTTTCATCATGTCAAATCGATGTGCAGTTTGTGCAAATACCTGACAAGATAAATCAAGCGCACCTCACGAAGTTCAAATGTGAATTTATGTGCCACATTCACCCATACAGTTTGTCCCGGTCAATATCAGCATCCACATCTATGTATGGAAGAGCACGCCTCCGCCAATCCCTGCGACCGACTTTTGTGGAGGACACAGAGCCTGCACCGGCTCCCTGCCATTTTCACCTCCTCCACTTTAGTATCACCCACTCACCATATGAGCCTCTTTCCCCTTTCAAGGCTAATGAGGGAGCAGATTGCACACTTCCGCTGTCTGGACAGCAGGTTTTCCCATACACAAACACCGGAGCGTAGATTTTAATCACAGACTTGTGTCAACTTGGGGCCTGTTATGATGGGTGGGCAATGTGGCTGGAGTCTGCGCCTGTTATTAGTTTTATCCGTTACAGGGGCTTAAATGTGTGTGTGTGTGTGTGTGTGTGTGTGTGTGTGTGTGTGTGTGTGTGTGTGTGTGTGTGTGTGTGTGTGTGTATTTAAATTGTTCGTTTTTTAAACGTTTGCACACTGCAGAGAAGATTGCTGTAACTCTTAGATGCTTAGATATTTTTAGCTCTCAGATAGTCTTTTCTAGGACCTGAGATATTATGTACATTTGAATTATCTACTTTAGAAAGTCACATTAAACTCTTTGTTTTGCATCCCTCCAACAAATTTCAACCAAACTCGGTTATTTTATGAGATCTGAGTGTATCTGAGTGTGTGTGAGATGTTTGTGTGTGGGCAAGTTTGCGCGCTCATGTTCACTACCGTTTTTGGGCAATGATAAAATTGAGGGTCAGAGAAAGAGAGGAGGTTGTTGACACAGCCATCTACATTTCATGGCAAGTCATGTCCAACATGTCTATTTTCTGGCCACGCGGTTGCTAATCTGGATGGTTCAGAATGGGAGTGTCCAGGGACCCAAAAGGCTGTGGCCATCACAGATGAATGATTAGACAGGTTGTGACAGCCATGCCACCACCCCACGTCCCCTGCCCCGGCCCCTGCCCCGGCCCCGGCCCCGGCCCCTGCCCCGGCCCCGGCCCCGGCCCCGGCCCCGGCCCCAGCCCCCGCCTCTCCAAGTTGATAAAACCAAAGAGGTGAGAGTGTGACTCAGGCTTGACCCCCAGTTTGAACTCTCCCTATGGCATGTCAGAGCTGACCTTCTGTGAGGGTCAAGGGTCAAGGTCTTAAAAACCAGAAGATCAAAAACATGGCACTCACACTCGCTCCCCCGAGCAACGCAGTGCCCATCTGGAAGAATTCTCTGCGAGGAGCTCCGAGAAGAATGACATCTTTCGTTAATGAATTCTGCAGTCATAACCTGAATTGGATGTGTGGAATTGAGTTTTTTTTTTAATTGAAATCAGAGCTCAACCTTTACCATCTGTTGCATTTTTTTCATTGATATGGATGTGGTCTAACCGGCTGACTGAAAGCCTGAAAGCCTAATGGCTTAGGTCCTTGGCTGTTCCGGTGGCATCTGGACACTGCTTGGCATCATCCTCATCATATTCTTCATATATCTTATAACTCCATCATAATTCTGTTATCCTCTTTCAATGTTGTATTCTGTAAATTGTGTAAACACAACATCCATTGCACGTTGTCCATCTTGGGAGAGAGATCCCTCCTCTATTGCTTTCCCTGAGGTTGCTTCCTGTTTTTTCTCCCTGTTAAAGTTTTTTTTTTTTTAAAGGAGTTGTTCCTTACTGATGCGAGGGTCCAAGGACAGGGTGTTGTGTTACTGTAAAGCCCCCTGAGGCAAATTTGTAATTTGTGATAATGGGCTATACAAATAAAATTGACTTGACTCCTGCCATGTGAGTGTGATCCCTGGCCTTACATCAGTAACAAAAAAGCCTGAGACAGCTGCAAATACTAGCCGGTGACCATCAAGAGGGCTTGAGAGCATCTGAGAGCCATGCTGAAGAAATGGTCGCACAACATAATAAACACAGCCTCAATGTGAATCTATATTTTGAAATGTCTGTATGTACTGAGAGGGTGCATAAATCATAGCTATCGGATGAAACCTCTCCAACTCTCTGCATCAAGACTCTACTGAGCCTCCCATTCAATCTGCGAACCCCTGTGAGCAGTAACCCAAATAAACCAACACAATGCTGTACACAGCAGCAATATGGAAATGGTAGAAACAATCAAGCTTTAAGTCTCATGTGGCAATCTGCAAAAACGTGTCTTGCGGGATTGAGCAAAATCATATTTTGGCTTCTGCTTAACGCTTTGTGTTTGGATAGAAATAGATAACGAGAAAAGTACCTTTTCAGAATACCCCAGAAGGGAAATGAATGCAGGTTAGCAGTAAGAAGTGCACGCTCAGTGGTTAATAAATGACCTTGAATGACAGCCCGGACTCTAAAATGAATGAGTGCTGCTTCAAGGGAAGGGAATCAATCACCTGGGGTATGTTTTAAATGCTCCCCATGCAGCACGCAGGAATTAGATTGTAGGCAAAGTCTGCTTAAAAAGTGCAAGCCTTCACTTTCCTGCTTGATAGGAGGCCGGAGTCCTGCTCATAGCTAATACATATTTTCTGTTTGAGGGAACTTGATAACATCTAGAATCTCTCAAACAAGACTTAATTTCTTTCGGTGGGGGTATTAATAATGTGTCAAAGGGGCAACAACTGACTGAAGCATAGAACAAGTCACAAGTCCGACTGGAAAGGCTTAAAAACAATGTTTCAACCAAATGTTTTGTCTGACACGAGATCAAAAATTACAAATCCACATATTTGAGGGATGCATTTTTAGATTTTCAGAGAAAAATGAGAGTGAAAAAAAATGCAGACATATTGCCACACAGATTTTTCTGAAAATATTGTGTCAGGACCTTCTGAAAAAGCTTTCATAAGCCTGCCTGGGGCCACTTCCCCAAAGACGTTCCAAAACAAAACAACAGAAAAACCCTTGTCATTTGAGCGATGACACAAACACAAACAAATCATCATCACAAATCAATCATATGTAAAAGCCTCATTAATAGAGGCTCTAGAAAACTACTACTACTACTACTTTCGGCTGCTCCCGTTAAGGGTGGCCACAGCGGATCATCCGTTTCCATTTCTTCCTGTCCTCTGCATCCTCCTCTGTCAAACCAGTCACCTGCATGTTCTCTCTCACCACATCCATAAACCTCCTCTTTGGCCTTCCTCTTTCCTCTGCTCTGGCAGCTCCATATTCAGCATCCTTCTCCCAATATACCCAGCATCTCTCCTCCACACATGTCCAAGCCATCTCAAGCTTGCTTCTCTTGCCTTGTCTCCAAACCATCTAACTTGAGCTGTCCCTGTAATATAATCGTTCCTAATCCTGTCCTTCTTCGTCACTCCCTGTGAAAATCTTAGCATCTTCAACTCTGCCACCTCCAGCTCCGCCTCCTGTCTTTTCATCAGTGCCGCTGTCTCCAAACCATTTCACATAGCTGGTCTCACAACAATCTTGTAAACCTCCCTTTAACTCTTGCTGGTACCCTTCTGTCGCAAATCACTCCTGGCACTTCTCCACCCACTCCACCCTGCCTGCACTCTCTTCTTCACCTCTCTTCTGCACTCCCCATTGCTTTAGACAGTTGACCCCAAGTATATAAACGCATACACCTTCATCACCTCTACTCCTTGCATCCTCACCATTCCACTTTCCTCCCTCTCATTGTCTTGCTCCAACTGACTTTCATTCCTTTTCTCTCCAGTGCACACCTCCACCTCTCCAGGCTTTCCTCAACCTGCACCCTACTCTCGCTACAGATCACAATGTCTTCCGCAAACGTCATTGTCCATGGAGACTCCTGCCTGATCTCATCCATCAACCTGTCTTCCACCTGTCCAGGCGGAGGTATGCACTGGAGAGAAGAGGAATGGAAGTCAGTAGGAGCAAGACGGAATACCTATGCGTGAATGAGAGGGAGGACAGTGGAATGGTGAGGATGCAAGGCTCTGGAAAAGCATCTTCCAAATAATTTTCTATAGCATCATCTGCACCCACTGGGAGAAAAGTCGAAAAGAAGGATTGGGTTGTAAAACAAATCAGGATGAAGAAAGTGGAGTCTAAAAGGATGCAGTTGCTATTGACTCAAGCCCGGACACATGGCATTTTAATAGGTCACGACTGCTTTGACTCCAAGATAAAACTGTCATGCTCCACCTGCTGCACCAGCCACCCACTAAGATTTAATCGCCATGTCTCAGACAGCGCACTCATTACTAACTGACCATGCTGATTGCCCTGGCTGGTAATTGAGCAAACACACACACACGCACACACGCACGCACGCACACACACACACACACACACACACACACACACACACACACACACACACACACACACGTCACCCTATACCTGTGGGGACTACCTTGACAACATTCATTCCTTAACCTTAACCGTAACCCTTAACCATCATAACTACATGTATAACCTTAATCCTTACCCTAACTTTAACCTAATCCTAATCCTAACCTTAACTCTAAACCTAAATTCTAACCCTAAAATGTATCTTTTTTCATCAGGGGGACCCATAAAATGTCCCCACAAGGTAGGTGGTTTTAGGTTTTTCTATCCAAATGGGGACACTTGGTCCCCATTAGGATAGAGAAACCTAGTACACAAACACACACCGGAGCGGAAAAACAAACTGCGACATAGCCCTCCACTCTTCCTCATGGTCACAGAGTGAATTCTCTTTTTAATACATCAAACTGATTTTCCTTTGACCAAGTGTAAAATTCGAGACAGACGGAGGGCAATTGAGGTGGAAGGAATGTTGCATGATATGAAGAGCCGTAAGGGATTTCAGACCTTTGATCACCCTAATAATGCGGTAAATCTAATCCTCAAATCCTTGTCTGCTGCCTCCAGAAGTGAATTCAGGCTTTGAGACAAATGGCAATCGCCGGCTCTTTTTATACACCGAGGAGTCATTGAAGAGGAAGATTGTGTCTCCCCCATGAAAATTAGGAATTGTTATTCATTTTTCTATGCCCAGCAAAACAGCTCTGGTCGCTCATCACACTCTGCTGAGGCAAACTGAGGATGTCTCCTTTTGTCAGTATCACCGTGTGGATAACCTTTACATACAGACACACTTTTCTTCCATGTTTTTGCTTTTTAACATCTACTACTACTACTACTACTACTTTTGGCTGCTCCCATTAGGGGTCGCCACAGTAGATCATCCATCTCCATCTCTTCTTCTTGTCTGCATCTTCCTCTGTCATGCCAGCCACCTGCATGTCCTCCCTCACCATATCCATAAACCTCCTCTTTGGCCTTCCTCTTGTCCTCTCCCCTTGCAGCTCCATATTCAGCCTCCTTCTCCCAATACACCCAGCATCTCTCCTCCATACATGTCCAAGCCATTTCAATCTTGCCTTTCTTGCTTTGTCTCCAAACAGTCCAACCTGAGCAGTCCCTCTAATATACTCGTTCCTAATCCTGTCCTTCTTCGTCACTCCCAACGAAAATCTTAGCATCTTCAACTCTGCCACCTCCAGCTCCACCTCCTGTCTTTTCGTCAATGTCAGTGTCTCCATAGCTGGTCTCACTATCATCTTGTAAACCTTCCCTTTAAGTCTTGCTGGTACCCTTCTGTCGCAAATCACTCCTGACACTCTTCTCCACCCACTCCACCCTGCCTGCACTCTCTTCTCCACCTGTCTTCTGCACTCCCCGTTACTTTGGACAGTTGACCCCAAGTATTTAAACTCGTAGGCCTTCATCACCTCTACTCCTTACATCCTCACCATTCCGGGGTCCTCCGTCTTGTTCACGCATATGTAGTCTGTCTTGCTCCTATTGACTTTCATTCCTCTTCTCTCCAGTGCATACCTCCACCTCTCCAGGCTCTCCTCAAGCTGCTCCCTACTCTCGCTACAGATCACAACGTCATCCGTGAACATCACAGTCCATGGAGAGTCCTGTCTGATATTGTCTGTCAACCTGTCCATCACCACTGCAAACAAGAAATGGCTCACAGCCTTTTTTTTTTTTTTTACATGGTCACTGAAAATCCAGAGAGGGTGTTTAACCTCTTGAAACCTGTTGTCATAACATCAAGGTTGTTTTTCCTCACTGTGTTGGTGTAAAAAACAAAACAAAAAATGCGCCCACCCCCCGGGACAAAGTAGAATAAATTACTTGAATATGCTAGACGCAGGTAGATTACGTCACCCACTAAGTCCACTTGTCAACTCAAAGATCTACGTGCATCATGAAGAATAAGAAGGCTCCCCCAGAGTGCCAAACAGCCCTCCATGTTCATGACAAAGAGGAGACCTCTGATGACTGTCGTCACCCATGCTTTCAAAACAAAAACCAGCCAGCGCCACAGAAGAAATTCTCCAAAGCAAGTCGTCAGTCACAGCGGTGGGTGAGACGGTCTTCAGGATGTAACACTGTTGTGATGCCTTTCACTGCTGTGTCACGCATATCTACCAAGCCTTTCTATTGCCCACCATTGTCCTGCAGAGGAATGACAATGGACAATGGACATTCTGTCCCTCTGCCTTTCCCCAGAGAAATTGACATCTGTGGGGGGATGGTGGGCTTCCACTTTCTCCCAGCCATTTCATGTCTTTGCCAAAGGGAAAACAAACATCCATTGTGCTTTCCCCCTGCTGCGGGGCTCACGGCTGTGGACCATCTCTGTTTATAGAGCTATCAGTGATTGTGGTCTTACACAACTGTCTGTGGCCCATTCTCAGGCCTCATTCTCAAGTATCTGGAGATAATTACAGCTCTTGAGATGGATTTAAACTCTAATGTTCGGCCATTATAACCGTATCACACCACTTGAGCGCGGGCTTCTTTTTTCCTGGACTTGTTGCGTTTGCAGTCGCGCCAAGGTGAAAATATAAGGCAGAGATTAAATCAAACGCAGCTCTCAACTTCCCTCTGACAACAATTTAAAAACCCAATTTAACAGCATTGCATTGTTTTTCACTCAAGGCTATCTTCTGTTCCTGATTTAAATAGAGAAAAACCTCATTGGTCCGGAAATGAAAATAGATTTCTCTGCTGGATATGTGTATTTGAAACTCTGTTCATAGCACCCTCAAGGATATTGTCAATTTTTATGTAAAAAAACATTTTACATATTCTCAAACATTTTTTTTCTTGACATGATTTTATCATTCAGCCTTTGTCTCAGGAGTGCTAACAGTGCCCACCAACATTTTCAATTTGGAGATCATTTGGAATATTTTCTCTCCGCAATACCCTTAATAGCAATCTGGAATTCTGTGAGGGTGAGGATAAGACATGATCAATATGTTGCCTGCTATTTTTTAATTGTGAACAAATCTCAATCTCTCTCTCTCTCTCTCTCTCTCTCTCTCTCTCTCTCTCTCTCTCTCTCTCTCTCTCTCTCTCTCTCTCTCTCTCTCTCTCAAAACAATCACTCTCTCTTTATTGCGTTTTTCTGTTACCCTTATAGACAGACACCCTTATCAAGTTTCTGCATCCCAAGGTGCAGCTCCCAATGTGGGTGACCCATTACAACCGGCAGGCCCCCTCAAGCAATAACATTGGGGGAAACAAAAGCAATTACTGTCTTGTAAACTACATAATTGCCCTGTGTTTGTCTAGTCGAAATCTATACATTAAGTTCGAAATTATCTACCTTACAAAGGCAAAAAGGTACAGGAGTGAGGGGTGAAATGTTTTGGACGCAGCACCACAGTATTTATGTATGTGCATCTGTATGCACAGATTGTTTTGTGTAGATAGATAGATGTACATCTGTATGCACAGAATGTTTTGTGTAGATAGATAGATAGATAGATAGATAGATAGATAGATAGATAGATAGATAGATAGATAGATAGATAGATAGATAGATAGAAACTTTATTGATCCTGGGGGGTTTGCAGCGTAGCAGAACAGTATACACAGTAAAAGAGCAACAATCAGTATAGCAAAGTGCGGCAAAGGAAACATTGAACATCCAATCCAAATGCAACCACTCCTGGGAATTACATACTCGTCTTTCATACATTGTGTCGCTACTATAATGTGCACTGACATACACTGGTTGTGCGGCTACTACTTCGCACTAGAGGCCCCTGGCCCCCGCCTGCCTCCGCTCTGAGCACAGCCGTCTGTGCTGAACGAGCCGCATGCGTTCCCACAATAACAGTGCTGACGTCACCGCCCGTCGGTCTCGTTGGATACAGCCGCAAAACTGCGAGAGAGCGGCGGTGGAAGGGAACAGCGGAGCGGCGGTGGCGACGGCCATCTTAGAGCTAACACGGTTACCGAAAACATATCTTCTGGATTTTATTTTCCTTGTGAGAGAACTATTCGAGCTGACCGACGGGGACAGAAGAAGGTTTACTTTTGCCGTACCGTGTTTAAAAAAAAAACTCGAATTCGGGATGCAGTTCCGAAGGAATAAACAATTTGCATCCGTTGTCGGACTGGTCCTCGGACTATTATGTGCGGTGGAGGCAGCTAAAGGTAAGCCCCTGTCGGGATTTGTTATCTCATTGCATTGGTCCGACTAACGTGTCTGGCGGACTTCTTTGTTGTATAGAAGTTCGGCGTGAATATTATCGTTAGCCATCCTCCGTGCGGAGCTCAAGGGACAGGTAGGGAAGATTATAACCGTGTCCCGGCTGGGATGCGTGTTCAGTAACCTGTTACCGGGGATGGTCATCTTTGAAGCGTAGCGGATGGATGTCGCTGTTAAGTGTCTCACTGGCAGGCGGCAAGTGCACCGCGCCTCATCTCTTTTTTTTTAGCCCATTTAACGCTGAAAATCAAACCTGTTCTTGTGACCGTTGTTATAATCACTGCTCCTGTTAGAGCTATTGTTTTGCTTTTTTTGGCATTTTGATAGGGCGATCATCTAAATTATGGAGTTTCAAGATGTTATCAAAGCGACGTAATGATCTCGTTCATCATCTCGGGTGACATTATATTCCGAACTTTGCCAGAAAGACTTGCTTATGTTTCAAGAATTTGCTTTAGCTCATACGGAGACCGTGATAGGGAAATGTTAACTTACTCCCGTCTATTCATCCGTCCAGCTGTATTCATCCAGTAACCTCAGAACAATTTATCCTAATAGCTGTGAACGCACGAATCCGTCTTCTAAATAAGCATCATGAATTATGCGATTGATGCTCGTTATTCACAGTTTTCGTGTTATTTATCAGCGCTGGTGTATTGTTCCGTTATCAGGCCTGGGCTAATGCTTGAATTGGCAACGGGTTGGACGCACTAGGTCTGAGCTTGGCTACGCATTGCAGATCTTCTTCACCAGTACTGTTTTTGTCACTGGATTTAAAAATGTATGTGTTTTGATCACAGGCTTAGCAAAAGCCTTTAGTAGGCCTAGGCCTATTTACGGAGGACGGTTTGCGAAGTGCCACTGCTCCTTTGCAGATGCCTGCAACTGCTACGTTGACACGAAGCATGCCTTGCGATTGTCTTTGCTGCAGGGCGGCCCACCTCCATGAACGCCCTCGTTGCATTGAATTTATAGCCTGCATATTGGCGTTGTCCTTTGACCTCTTGATGTGAGTTTACAGTGTTGTGTTAAGGCAGGTGCGTATTAGTCACTGGATATATCAGTGTGGCCGGCAGTAACAACTGCCAGAGGCCGACAAGTGTAGTTTCTTTTAATGGCACACCCATTTTATGCTCTGAACAGCTCTCCTGAGGGGAACAAGACTCAAACTGAATAAAATAAAGATTACTTCAAGATTAGGTACCCATAAATGATTGTACAAGGACCGTAGTTCAGCAGTCTACTTGTTAATAGTCAGCAGTGGTAGGCCTCTATTTGTGAAGCAATAACTGATTTTCTAAACATCACATTAATAAAAGGAAAAGGGGCCTTGGCTGTCAGTTACTGTGTGTGTGTGTGTGTGTGTGTGTGGTGTGTGTGTGTGAGAGAGAGAGAGAGAGAGAGAGAGAGAGAGAGAGAGAGAGAGAGAGAGAGAGAGAGAGAGAGAGCGCGCGCGCGCGCGCGCGCGCGAGCGAGAGACACTTTTTTTAGCCGAGTTTGTTTGGCTAATGCACCTGCTGGCCTCCCTGCTCTTATCAGCTAAAGAACCTGTGAAATCTCTATCTGGGTGTTGGCTTATCTTTATTGTCTAAAGGTCAGCCAGCTATTTAGCGCTTCTCCATGTTTCCTCTATATTCCACTGTTTTATTTCCATGATATGTTGTTTATTCTGTTATTAATATATTGTTATCCATGCAACAATTCTCAGTGTGAATGTGTCAAGACAATCCCCCCTGTGTTGTCTGAAATGTCATCTTAATCTAGCTTCTCGGGTTTTCCTACATTGGGCCTTGATATTCTAGAGTAGTAGTTGTAGATCCCTAAAGGTTGATATCCAGTTAAATTTCAGTGCGTTGGCGAGCATGTGTGATGCATTGAAACTGATGTGCGTGTAGCTGTTTTCCAACTTACCTGAACGTAATGCTTATGTGTGCCCAAGAAGATAGTGTCACTTTTACAAAACCAAGTCACACTGGAATAGCCAAATGAAATCTGGGAATGGAAAAAAATAATAAAATCGACTAGAAACAAAGTGGAGCGTGAACACATTTCATAAGCATTCACTTATTGTCCCTGCTACCACTTGGTTTTGTGTGATAGCATTCCCCCCTTGACTAAACAGCACTGGATATGTAACCTTGCAGACGTGGTCAACAAGCTGTTGAGATTTTGGTGGTATATGCACATCTGCGACTCCATGCACCTTTGCAAGCCACGGTTATCCAGAAACCCCTTACTCATACCTACGCAGAAACCTGTCTGGTCCTTAACGACGATTTTGTTTTATAGAAAATGGCTGAGGTAGAGCTAGAGATCATTCAAGGGAATCTGCCAGATCTGGCAAGAATACTGATGTTTTCAGGACACCCAGTGCCTATTAAGTGATGTTTTCTTCCACAAAACATTCATCACTAGTTGCACTGCAATACCCTCAAACCTTCGCTGCTGTTGAAAATCTAGTTTTTATAGCCACAATTTTAACTCAATTGTTTTTTAAACTACCAGCATGGCAATGTTAGAGTCAATTCAAGTCCATTTTATTTGTATAGCCCAATATCACAAATTACAAGTTTGCCTCAGGGGTCTTTACAGCAACACAGCATCCTGTAACTAGACCCTCACATCAAATAAGGAACAGAGTGGCTAAAGTACATTCCCCTTGCAAATTAATAATGGTCTTTTTGTTTCATCTGAAGCAACCCATCCAAATATCTGATCTGGCCTTTTAGGCTTACAACTTTTTTTTCAACTAATGTAAATGTTTCTAAGGAAGGAAATATTTATTTGTAATCTCTGATTGTCTGTTTTGGGTGTTTTTATCCAAGGTGAGAATGTAACCACACAATATTCCTGTTCTTTTGGCAATGAGCAGCTGCTGGATGTCCTCATATTCGTTCGAGTCAAACATTAATCCTACTCAGGCCTGAGATCCATGGGCTTTATCTCTATACACACAGTTCAGACAAAGAGAGCTGGCTGCTGGGAAGTTTGCTTGGCTCATTCATCATTGAATTAACAAATTCTAGTTAACAAATTGGGTGCCCTGCTTTGTGTAGAGCAGTGTTTCTCAAACTTTTTCTGACCAAGGACCACTTAACCAATAAAAAAAAAAATTTAAACCTCACAGACCACCTAACTCCCCAAATATCCCCCAAAATAATAGGCCTACTTGAACAGTATATTACAAATTACAGCCTAATTAAATGACAGTTTTACGAATTGCATAGCCTACTCTCATCATTGTCTAAATTGTCATCTTACTGGGAAGAATGGTGCTGTTTATTCTTAGACATCAGCGAAGCAATGTCTGGCTCCAAACTGGAGAGTTTTAGTCTCATATCGGGGTCCACATTGATCCGGTTGCGCTGCTTTGTTTTCAGACCAGCGAGTGTAGAAAATCCAACTTCACAGTTGTAGGTGGTTAGAAATGGCATCAACATTTTCAGAGCAGAGTCAGCCAGCTCAGGATGCTCAGGTTGGACGTGGACCCAAAAGTCTTGTCAAACATTTCTCTCTGAAAGTCGTCTTTAGTGTCCCATCTGATGCGATGTCCACAAGGCTTTCAACCTCTTTTGGTGGAAGCTTGGAACAGACATGTTCGATGCGTATTTTGTCCCTCAATGGATTACTGATCCACTCAAAGCCTGCATCTAATTCTGGGAAATATCTTCCCAATTGCGAGTGAAGTCCTTGCAGATGTTCCTTGAAGGCTGCAACTGTGTCACCATCCAACACCTCTTCGGCAACGAGGAGAAAACCAGTGAGCGTTGGGAGAGAATCGAATTCTTGACAATTGAGACCGGCACACCACAATTCCATCTCAAGGTGTTTGGCTTTATTTTTGTCGTGGACATTGAAGATGGTGAGGGCTTTTCTTTGCAGCGCTAAATTTAAAGCATTGAGAGTACTGATAACAACAGCCAGGTATGCCAATTTTGCGAGCCATTGTACATCATGTATTCTGTCATACAGTTCATCACTATGATGCAGGAATAACTTGATCTCATCACACAGTTCAAATAGATGGATGAGAACTTTCCCATGTGACAGCCAGAAAACTTCAGTATGAAAACAAAGTTTTGTGTGTTTGCTTCTTATTTCTTCACACGGAGCTTTAAAAAGTCGTGTGTTCAGGGATTTGCTTTTGATTATGTTAAATTTTTCCACAGACTTGTCCAGTACTGTTTTTGGGCACTTGGGCGTTTTTTTCACAGCCAGTTGTTCTCTGTGAATGCAATAGTATGTTGCTGTGGCGGATGGCACACGCGCTGCTAGTCCCATTTGTTCTCCAGTCATCGAAGTCACACTGTCTGTGCAAATGCCAACACATCTTGTCCAGTCGAGGTTATTCTGCACAATGAAATCATTGAGTGAGTCAAAATTTGCTTCTCCTGTGGTGTTGGTCGGCAAGGAACGATAAAAAAGAAATTCATCATGCATTCTGCCAGCATAAATGTACCTTACAAATCACAGCAGATTTGCCTCATTCCCAATGTCAGTGGACTCATTCAATTGTAGAGAGAAAAATTGGCTTTGGCACCAGCTGATCTTCAACATTTTCAATGATAAATGTTATTCGTTGCTGGATGGTGTCATTGGACAGAGGTACCCTGTTAATGTCATCACTTGTTTTCCCCCCAAACAATATGTTAGCCATAACCTTCACAGCTGGTTTAATTAAGTCCTCACCTATTAAGAAAGCCACTTTATTTTGTCATTGTACCTTGGTTCGGTTACAATGAAATTTGTTTTCTGCGTTTAACCTATCCTATTGTATAGGAGCAGTGGGCAGCTGCAGTGCCCGGGGACCAACTCCAGTTCTTTTCCTTATTGCCCTAGTGAGGGACACAGGCACAAGTATTAACCTTAACATCAATGTCTTTTTGATGGTGGGAGGAAACCGGAGTACCTGGAGGAAACCCACACAGACACAGGGAGAACATACAAACTCCACACAGAAAGAACCTGGGACAGCCTGTGGTTCGAACCCAGGACCTTCTTGCTGTGAGGCAACAGTGCTAACCACTGGGCCACCATGCCACCGTTCTCCCCTATTGAATGAGGTTTTTCTGTTTTCGCAATCAACAGGGATACCCTGTATGAAGCCTCTGTCAGTTTCGTATTTTCCCCAGGTGCAAAAAACTTTGAAGTCCCCTCCATCATGGGTTTCTTAAGTTATAATAACAATAATAACCATTACATTTATATAAAATGTAATGTAAAGTTATAATAACAATAATGACCATTACATTTTATATAAATGTAATGGTTATTATTGTTATTATAACTTAAGAAACCCATGATGGAGGGGACCTCAAAGTTTTTGAGGATGCACTGTAGGGCTTTTCTAGACACCCAAAGCACTTTACATTGAAGGGGGTAACTCACTTCAACCACCACCAATGTGTAGCACCCACCTGGGTGATGCACGGCAGCCATTTTGCGCCAGAACGCTCACCACACATTAGCTTTAGGTGGCGAGGAAGGAATCACTGAGCTAGAGAGAGCCAGGTTGGGAATTTTGCCAGGGCACCGGGGAACCCCCTACTCCTTGCGATAAGTACCATGGGATCTTTAATGACCACAGTGAGTCAGGACCTTGGTTTAACGTCTCATTCGAAGGACGGCATCTCCTACAGCACAGTGTCTCTGTCACTGTACTAGGGCATTGGGATTTCATATTTGTTGTTTTTATTAGGACCACATGGAAGACTGCTCCCTACTGGCCCACCAACATCACTTCTGGCAGCAACTCAGTTTTTCCCGGGAGGTCTCCTATCCAAGTACTAGCCAAGAGCATACCTGCTTAGCTTCCATCATTTGGCAGAGCCAGGGTACATGTTGGTATGGCTGCCGGCAAGTTCATCATGTTTTCTCTCAAAAATTCCAATAGGTTTCCCCATGTACTCCTTGTGTTTAGTTTTCCAAATGCTGCTTGAGCTTAGCAGGTTTCATAGCCTCATTAAGTGATTCATAGCATAAAACAAGGTGGTTTGGGATCGTCCTCATCCCTAGTCCAAACAAAAATCTGAATTCATGTAGTCGCCGTGGTATTTTTGTTTCACTTTAGCACTTGATTTTCCACGTTCATGCCAAATTTCACAACTTTGAGGGTTCTTGTTTGGCGGTAAACCATCGTCATGGGACTCAACAGCAATGCTCGCTGAACCACTTGCATCAAATAATTGCACCTTGTCAGTTGTGTCAGAGGTTTCATTTGATTTTCTTTTAATTGACCCTGTCTTAAGCCACCAAGCCATGATCCTGTCAGTTTTATAGTTAATAGGCTACTGATAACTGGTGAAATTTAGCACAATCCCAAGGTAGGCTAACTGTAAGCTTCATTCCACATTTCCTTTCAAAGGTCACGCTGATAATTTTTGACGTAAAACATAAACCTGTAAACTGGCATAGCTATGTTACACAGGCAGTGTTGCAAAACGGTTGGCTACATTGCTGAAGTTCGACAAAACCCCAAAATAGCCAGTTCAAATAATAATGTTTGAATTTACATACGAGTTGATTTAATATTGACAACAACATAGCTCTGCTACTCGCTACTAGGCATTGGAATCACTCACAGACAGTTTGAGAAACACTGTTTTAAAACATGATATTTTATCAAATCTACTCACGGACCACTAGGGGTTGGACCAGTCTTTGAGAAAGGCTGATGTAGAGGGAAGTTAACATAAGCACTGTCTTCACACGGCTGGCTTTATAGAACATGTGTAACAGGCCCCTTGGATTAACCAGTCTTGATTCACTTTGTTCCATTTATTGATCTCAGTAATATGCAATATTTAGATTAGTTCTAACAATTTGCGAAAAATGTATGCATCTCTAGAAACTCAGTCATAAAAAGTAGGTTTCCCAATTCTGACTATTGCTGTTCATCTGGTTAGCCCTGGGCAAAATTACTTCACCTTTTTAAGCCAGTGTTGTGGTTTGTAAAAGAGGTTCTCGTTTCCTATTTTGTCACTATAAACTACCAGAGGACCTATATGATACACGGCACCTCATACAGAATCCTATGACTTGCTATGTTATGTTACACCAAAACTATGTGGATTCACACAGCTGACAAAAGCCACATTGTCCCTGTCTCCCATGCCATTCTAGCAGTACTGTTGCATGCCATCATTCAGCTCTGACACCAGGAACAATTTACAGGCTTGTTTTACCTAACAAACAATACCTTGAGATTTTAATAGAGAGATGACCAATTACTAAAAACATGATTGACAAAGGAGAGATAGGACTCTCATCGGTTAATCAGCTGTAGAGTACAGATGTTTTACTTGGGACTTTCCGGTTCTTCTCAAACCAGGAAACAACAAGAAATATTTCAGCTGTCCTCTCACTGAGTCGCACAGTAGTTTTTGATTGATGGGGCCAATTGAGTTTGACATTCTGTGATTTGCTTCAAGCACTCAAAAGTGTCTTGTCTCAACATAGTTCCTGGCCTGAACATGATCCATCACCAGAGACAACTGTATTGAACGAACTCGCAATACTGTTGTAAAATCTTCTGATTTAGAAATGTTCACTCTCTTAGGGCCTTCTTATTGCAATTCTCAAGAAATGTGTATATATCAAACCCAAACATATTTCCCCATAATGCCCTTATTAACAGTTTACTCGCACTAAAAAGAGGCTCTGTTTCTCAAAGTTAACTCTTGAACTGTTGCCTTTTCTATTCATAGATTTCACAGTGAAACAAAGAGCTTTTAGACCCAGTGTTGGGCGCTGGGGTTTTGAGTGAGCAGGTTACAGTGTGGTTGCTGTCTGAAGGATCACGACTCAAGCCCTTCAAGAATGTGTTTATGAGATAATCCTTTAGAAAGTGCTAGGGTGTTGGAGAATTTTCAGCTGAGTATCGTGGCAGTCATTGCTGTACAAATAGGCTCTTAGACAACTGGCTTCAATTTGGGTTGGTGGTGACTTTCCTGTCATTGGTCCGTTCAGTGGCTGAATAGAGTCAGTGAACTGTCAAGAATGGGCCATTCAATTGTGAATATTAAGTTGTGCTTCTCACCCAGTCAGCTGGCTGGAAGCTTGTTTCCAACAGCAAGGGAGAAATCTACATTCACCAGAGCCTTCACTTTTGATATGAGACAGTGGGACTGTTGATGCATTTAAACAGCAATTGCAAGGAGGTGACTAAGGCTTTATTTTAATTAAATTTCATCGTTAGATATTCTAACAATGTCTTAGAGTGTTTTATATAAAGTTTATTTTATTTATCTATTTATTCTATTGCACTCTCTACTTTGAAAGCTGTAATGGAATTCTATCTGTGGTGCTTTGAATTATCTAAAAGCCTACAGCACCAAATTGATATCTATCACAAATTACAATCACAACTGTGAAATTAAAAAGTGCCCTTCATCCTGATAAAATATCAACATTGTAATTCAACATGTCAGCTGTGAATGTACTGGCCAACACTATGGATCATTCATTGCATTGCTCTACTGAGATTGTAATCTAAACCAGAGGTGACGGTTTTTAATTCAAGCCATAAGGCAGATCTGCCTGTCTGGCAAGGTAACCTCCTCACTTACAAGCCTTATTGTTGCTGGGAAAAATATGGCCCTCTTGAGCTCTGTGTGTGTGTGTGTGCACACCACATTAAAAATCTGTGGCTTTCATGAGAAATGGGTAACTAAAGAGCACACTACCTGTAGTCCCAGAGCCACAGGTCAGCAACACTCTGTGCTGAGGGCTCCAGGTATTTCAACTCTCACTGCCTCTTTCTCACTGGCCCTATTGTGCCATTCACAGAGAGGTGATTGAATTGCATTCAAGGCTCTGACACCCCCCCCCCCCCATCCCAACAACCCCCCACCCCACCCCTTTCAGAGGAAAACGCCCTGGCTCTGTTGGGGGGGGGGTTGGGCGGCTTCAGTCAGTTGTGATTGCGTACAGAACAAACAAACATCTTTTCCCTGTTTGGTCTACTGAGAGGCTCTCCTGTGCAAGCGGGATGTTTTGGTAGCAGGGGGGCCTGAGATCTGAGCTTGCCTCAAGTGTCGTAAAGGCACCCTGGAACAGTCATCACTCTGTGATGGAGAAGGCTTGCGTCAACAAGCACGGGACCTTGTAAAGCAAGGCAAACAGAGAAGTGTGTCCAGTGTTTCACACCAGATAGACTCCATAGATTACTTGCTGGTCCATGGAAATAAGAGAGATGCTTATTAGCACAATGGAATTCATTCCTTCCCTTTTATTTTTTTATGCATCAAATACCCTAATTTTTTTACTCCGGAATTTGTCTTTGGCTGGACCAGCCGGTGGGCCAGCCCTACAAATGCGAATGTCCCTGACTGACTGACTGACTGACTGACTGACTGACTGACTGACTGATCATGGTTAGAGTGACTGACTGAGTTATCCGTTTGACACGATTGGACAGCTGGATCAGGTGACCAACAATGTAACTGAAGTTACACGATTGGTTGACCGAGTTCCGAGAGGCATTAGGGAGACCGCACAGTTAAAGCACCCCAAATAACAATCACTCTGACAAAAAACTCAATGGCAAATTCACAAATTGGGTGGCACGGTGGCCCAGTGGTTAGTGCTGTCGCTTCACAGCAAGAAGGTCCTGGGTTCAAACTCAGGGGTTGTCCAACCTTGGGGGTCATCCCAGGTCATCCTCTGTGTGGAGTCTGCATGTTCTCCACGTGTCTGCAGTGGGTTTTCTCCGGGTGCTCCAGTTTCCCCCACCATCAAAAAGACATGCATGTTAGGATTAATACTCCTGTCTGTGCCCTGGCGGAGACATGGCAAGACGAACTGGAGTTGGCCCCCGGGTGCTACACGGCGGCTGCCCACTGTTCTTAGCTACACAGCTAGGATGGGTTAAATGCAGAGCATAACTTCGCCATGGGGGGAAAAATAAAGTATATCAAAATTTTAAAAAATCAAAAGAATTGCATGGCTTTTGCACCTGCTCAATCTGCACAAATAAGCAAAAAAGAAACCGTATAATTCTCAAAGCACCCACAAAGGGTGAAATGCACCCCTAACTGTGCTACCAAGCAAATAGCGTATCGGTGCTCCGGTGCTATTTGCATGTATTTACATTAGCTAATATGCATACATTTGGCGCAAAATTGGCCCTTTTCTATGCAAATGAGCCTCATTGCAAACAGGCTATCATTAGTCATTGCAAACAGTTACAGTAAAAATTATTAGCATCTTCAGAGAGTTGGTGGTAACTGACACCCAGCAGTGATTGTAGCCAGGCGACGGCATTGTCATGCCAGGCATGCTCGTGAGCAGATATTTCGAAGGAGAATATCACTTTTTGATTTAATTGAGACTGAAATCATTCCCAAATACAGGTTGCCAGGTCAAACAATTCTTGCTATACTTGATGACCTCAAGGATGACATTGACTCTGCCCACTGTGTTCTTAGCACAAAAACCACCATTTATACTTTGCCACATGGATAATTGCAATCAGACGCAAAACAAGGGCACATTGCACTCAGCTGCAAAACTCTATGGGCATGTTTGCACTGTAAAATTATCAGCGCAATATGTCTTGATGTGTGCTCAATAATCCAGGTAAGGAAATCCCAGAAAGTTGAATCTGGGACAGTCATCTGGATGTTGCGTTCAGATGAACTGATTAAACTTTCTGGGATTAGCGCAATATCTTTTGTGAATCGGACCTTGAGATGGGGCAGATAGCAGTTGCAAGTGATGTGCTGTTGCTATTGACGGCTGCAATCCATACTTTGTGAATTCTCCTGTCGATAAAGAGTGAGTCTTAGAAAAAAGAAAGCCATCTATTGATAGAAACAGATGAAAGAGGAGGGGGATTTAACAGATAATCAGAACAGGTATACTAACAATTAAATTACGTTCTCTTTCAAATCAAACATCCCAAGATATGAGTGGAAAATATTGTTCTTGCAACTGTATTTAGAGCCGCTTTTTCTTTTCTTTTTTTTCTTTTTTTTTACTCAAACGTAGCTTAACCATGTCATGTGATATGTTACTTCTGTACACTTTAACAACAAATATTACTGGGACCACTACAGAAAATTGCAGATGAACATTTAGTATTCAGGAATTCACACTATAGACACTACCACTGACTATCCCTGTAATAAATTGGCCACAATTTCGAACATTGATACATGGTCCAGCCATATACTAAGTTTGACCTAGTCTCGTTTCTCTTCTGCCGTATCCTTCTATCAGACATCGATAAACCCCCAAAGTAACTCTTTGAACTGCTGTAATGGGGCTAATGTGGGTATCTTTATTAAAAGTGCACGTATTTAGTGGGAAATTTAGATTGCCAGAAAGCACTAGAATTTTAAATGGCTTAATCTCATTGGCCAGCCCTGAGAATTAATAACAGGCATAGTTTACCCTAATTTGTTAACACACTGTGTATATGTAAGGGATAACACTTGAAGAAATTTGTAGCAAATGGTGAATGATTCAGCTCTTTGAGGAAAGCTATTTCTATTTGAACCAGTGTCGTTTAATGGTGTGGTAGTTCAGCAGTTAGTGTGCGTTATCATATTATAACATCATCCCAAGTCCTTTATTGGACAATACTTATCACAAATTTGTAATTAAATACCATTACTTTATAATCACTGTCTGTCTTGATAGTGTGGCCAGCCTTATGGTAAGGGGTGGTTGAGCTTCATATTTAAATAAAAGAAATTAACCTGGCATTTTGCAGATGGCCTTTCATTTTATGCAAATTATGCCAAGCTGGTGAAGCCAAGCTGCACAACATGGCACAGGCCTGAACTTATGGCTGTGGCATCAGCGTTATGCAACAGGGCCTGAGAGGATCCAAGTCATTATAAGGATTCATCTGATAATCACAGACTGATCATCTGGTTTGGTGATGCTGCTACATCCAATGCAGTATTTTTCCATACAGCCTAAGGTGAGCAGTAGCCTGTGAACAAGTTGGTGCTATCTTATCTGGCTAACCCTGCACCAGAAGTGAAGGTTATACAGTTGAAAGACACGTGCAGAATGTTTGGCAAGCAATGGAGAGACAGAATGAGAACAGTGGCTCCTGGAGTTTTTGTTTTGTTTTTTCCTCCATCATGGTTCTGGCATCCCACTGAATCACGGGATTACCATGACCTATTGTAGCCCTGTAGTTCTCCCAGGAAGTATTTCAGCACAGTTAATAGGTCAAACTGTTTAGGTTTTGATTGAAAGAGCTGGGTTGCCATTAAGATCCTGTGGTTTAGGGCCATGTCCATGCTAACACTGTGCTCTCTTTTAAGATGGTTTCCTAAAAGCTAGCAGTTCACACTAAAACAGCAAAGCAATAGAAAACTGCTTATAAAGGACCATTACCATCCATTGTTTTTGCATGTTATAGCCTATTTACTGCAAATTGGGTATACTTTACATCTGTTTTCTGAAGCATGCCATAGCATTTGTATGATTTTTGAATGTGTTTTTCCTATCGTCCAGGCATTCATTGGTTTTCATTAATTTCAGTACGGTATTAAAACCAACTTGAAGGGGCTTGAAACTTGTTGTAGACAAGTCACCCATCACGGTCAATATTTAGTTGCTTTTGTTTTTTTGTTAAACTTGTGTTACCACCCCAGAAAATGTTTCAAATCATTCCACGTTTTTGGCTGCATTATTCACAACAATAACTTTGACAAAAAAATTTAAAAAAATAAAGATACATTTTTGGTGGTGGAAAACACTGGCTTAAAGTGGATGGAAAGCCAAAAACTGAGAAAAAAGATGAATTTTCAAATACGTCATTGTTAGTGAGGACATGGCCTGACTTTCCCTGTGACTCACCTATAATTTATGGCTCCTTTTGGACCTATGAAAGGGGACCACAGACATTTTCAGCCATATCATTTGCCAGCTTGTAAAAATGTCTTCTCACCACTAAATGAATGAAGTGACACTAAACTTGTGAATCAGTTAACACAGTTTTTCTTGAATCTGGATATGTAAGGATTACTGTTCTTTTCTGAGAAATCATTTATATGGTACTCATGCACAAGAGAATATGTACCCTTATATCAAGCCCTTATAATACAATTCATATTCCCAAAGGGAAATTAATTAGCATGGCCAAAACATGTCTTCAGAAGAGGAACCAAGTGTGTGCACAACCAGAAAAAAGTATTTTGGTGCAAGACAAAAAAAATTGCAAAACATAGTACAAAAGAGTGAGGTCTGCACACTGAAATGCACCCAATAATTATTTTATTTCTATTAAATCTTTCATTTTGAAACGTTGCCAAATTAAGAGAAATAACTTTTAATAATTATTATTTTATTATTTTAGTTGTCTTAACAAGTTAAGACAAATAAAATAATTATTGGGGACATCGCAAGTTAAGAGAAATAAAGTAATTATTGGAACGTTGCAAGTTAAGAAAAATAGAATAATTATTGGGAGCATTTCAGTGTGCAAACCTCACTCTTTTGTACTATGCCAAAACGTGGCATGACAAATATACTGAATGATAAATGATATATTATCATTGAGGGCCAGATAGATCAGGTTTCTGCGTAGATGGAAACGCAAATTGTCTGGTTAAATGTAAGTGCAGCCAGGCTTCTTAAAGTCAAGCTAGGTGTAAATTATCTTGCGATAACTCATTTCAAATATCTGTATGTTGTTGGTGGCAGGAGTGGAGAGCTGGTCAGCAGACAGCATAGCTACATTTTGGGACAATTAACTGCACTCTGTGAATCATCTTTGCCAACCCGTGCCTGTAGTCAGCTGTAGTCACAACCAGTAAACCCTACTTCACAAACCAGAAATCGATCCTTAAAGTGTTAGCAGGACAGATCAAGATTTATATTTTTATTTTATAGTTGATATTCTGTTATAATGGTCCCAAATATTGATATGCATTGTAAAGTATAGCCACAAACAAAATAACAGTAGTGGCTGCATAAGATGACCAACAAAAGTTACCAGCTGTAGCGTTACAATTTATTTCTTATTGTTTCTTCTTTTCTAATTCTACCTAGTCCCTTGACCTTGCCATTGAAATGAAACAGGCTGCATCCCATTATAGGATTAAATGTCACTGGCTTTACATGCTGTGTAACAGGATTGCATATCACGTACAGTGTTGCTTGGCTGTGAGCAGGTCCAGCCACCCACCATCTGCACAGAGCACGTGCCCTAGTGTACGTTTGTTCTGAACTACTGACAGATCATTAATTTCTTACAGGCTTTCAAAGGAATTTGTGGTCTACGGTTTCTACCAGGGTGTAGCTTTATTCATTTACCTAATTGTGAAATGTTAAGTAGACTACCAGCTGAGATTATGTGCCCAGCAGGAAGTAAATTGTACCATTTCTGTACTGTATGCACCCATGTAGTTTAACAAAAGAAGGTGAACTTCATTCATCCTCATAGAGAAGTTGTACTGCGCAACAGCCAGAAGATTCAGAACAATGCAACAAATCAGAGTTATTGATCATCTTTATCAGAGTTATCATTTTGAATTGATTTCTTGGATTTGGAGGGCTTGAACACCATTATAGTTACCAGTTTCACAACAGGTGTGGACAAGTTAAAGGTTCATTTTTTTTAAAAATCCAGACTTAATTAAAACATTGTCAAACGTCATTTAGAATTGTTCAGATGAAAACTCCACTGACTTGATTCAGTATTGGGAAACGTATCACATTCCTGAATCCTCTATATTATTTCATATATATTTTTGCTGAATTTTGTTTTGAGCAGGACAAAATCTGATTTGATTTAGAAATAGCCTACTTTTTGCTGTTGGCACAGACCATTTCAACCTTCTGTGAGTTTATGTGCGGCAGTGTTTTTTTATCTCTATGATTCTAAATGATCCCCGACAACATTTTAATGTGCTCTGGGCTCAAAAAATGAGCCTCGGCTTCAAGCAAAAAGATTGATCCTCAGGATTGTATCTTCAAACAGTGTAAGAAAGCAGAAAGTTGTGTCAGGAAGGGCATCCAATGTAAAATTTTGCCAAATCAGTATGCGGATTGACAAGACCATACTGAATCAGTCGAGGCCTGCATTAACAATGGCCAGCATTTTTTAAATTTTACTACTTATTGATCCCCATGGTGAAATTCTTCCTCTACATTTAACCCATCTTAGCTGTGTAGCTAGGAGCAGTGGGCAGCTGCCGTGCAGTGCCCGAGGACCAACTCCAGTTCTTCCTGCCATGCCTCAGTCAGGGGGACAGACAGGAGTATTAACCCTAACATGCATGTCTTTTTGATGGTGGGGGAAACCGGAGCACCCGGAGAAAACCCACCACAGACACGGGGAGAACATGCAAACTCCACACAGAAAGGACCTGGGATGACCTCCCAAGGTTGGACAACCCCGGGGTTTGAACAGCGCTAACCACGGCGCCACCGTGCTGCCATACGTATGCTGTGCCCGCACAGGGTCCTGATGGAAACTGTAAAATCTGCTGTGGCGACCCCTGAAAAACAGGGGGAAAGCTGAAAGAATAATAATAATAATAATAATAATAATAATAATAATGTCCAGAGTAATGAACTGAACAAGTAGCAAATGAATTTCATTGGTCTCACTGCAAACATGAGTTTTCTCTTGGCCACAGCTGGGATGGTGGATTACCACTCCTTCCTGAATTGCTCCTGGCAAAGAAATCTCATTAACCCAACTACATGCTCATTGCATTCCCAATGATCTAAACTTTTCTAAGCCAGCTGTATTTCCTCACCCCATTCTGTCATTTGTGCTCTTATCAGTATGGACTGCACCAAAATTGGTCACATTAAATGGGTTTAATGAGCCAGCATTGTTTGACTTTGCGAGGGGCCTTGTAATGTTGATGCATGTGAAAATCACAATTCGCACAGACTATTCTTTTTTCTCTCTTCACGGATTGGGAGAATTGTAGAAGATTTAAACGAGAAATACTGGCAGTCATTTTGCTTTTAAAGAGTAATCAAACCAGGGCTCCAGGCAATATATATATATATATATATATATATATATATATATATCAACACGGATACAGGAAAAAAGATTTTAATGCATAGCAGTACAGGCCTGTTTCGTGTGTCTCGCACTCAGCAGCTGATGAGTGTGAGACACACGAAACAGGCCTGTACTGCTACCTGTATCTGTGTTGCTATATTCCGCTCCTCATTAGTCAACACCATTGACGGTTTTGGAAAAAAACATGCGCGCTCTCTCTCTCTCTCTCTCTCTCTCTCGCTCTCTCTCTCTCTCTCTCTCTCTCTCTCTCTCTCTCTCTCTCTCTCTCTCTCTCTCTCTCTCTCTCTCTCTCTCTCTCTCTCTCTCTCTCTCTCTCTCTCTCTCTCTCTCTCTCTCTCTCTCTCTATGGCGACATGGTGGCACAGTGGTTAGTGCGGTCGCCTCACAGTAAGATGGTCCTGGGTTCGAGCCCTGGGGTAGTCCAACCTTGGGGTTCGTCCTGTGTGGAGTTTGCATGTTCTCCCTGTGTCTGCATGAGTTTCCGGTTTCCACCCACAGTCCAAAGACATGTAGGTCAGGTGAATCGTCCATACGAAATTGTCCCTAGGTATGAATGTGTGTGGGTGTGTGTGTGTATGTCCGCCCTGTGTGACAGTCTGGCGGCCTGTCCAGGGTGTCTCCCCGCCTGACGCCCAATGACTGTTGGGATAGGCTGCAGCATCCCCACGACCCTGAGAGCAGGATAAGCGGTTCGGAAAATGGATGGATATATATATATATGTCTAGGAGCCGCTCCTAAACCCAAAATATTTAGGAGCCAAATCAAAATTTCAGGAGCCAAAATATAATGATGTCATATATGCTACATTGTTAAAGGGCTGCCTCACACTACCTTTTCTTTCCTCTCTGTCTGTTTGCTCTGCCTTCCATAGACTACACCAGCGTTTCACAAACTTCTCCTGGAGGACCACTTGTCCTGCGTGTTTTAGAGCTCTCCTTGCTCCAACACAGCTGATTTAAATGATCAGTTTGTTATTAAGCAGCTTCAGAAGTTCATAACAAGTTTATCATTTGAATCAGCTGTGTGTTGGAGCAGATCGAGCAATGACACAATCCCTGGCATTCTTATGTTTTTTACTGTCACCATGCTTCTTCGCGGTTTCTTTTTTTAAAGGACTCGAACCGGTAATGAACTGTTTTACCAGAAATCTCTTGTCCGACTTGAGCACTAGATCTGCAGTATATTTTTCCCTTTGTCATAACGTAACCAGGCGAACTCTTGTAGCCAAGCTGATTTAAACTGTCTTGTAGGGATGGGAGACGCAGGGATGGGAGAAGCGCAGCAAGTGGTTATCATCATCTGTAAAGGAATGCACACTGATTGAATCGGGCTGGGATGACTCAAATGTCACTTGAGAACTTTCACTGATCGAATTGGCGTACTGGCATCGTCGGCATCTGATGTAGAGGAGGCTGGGTTTGGACGGGCAGGGAGTGAGGAAAAAGTCTGATGTTTTTCGTTTGCGCATCTCGTTTTCCTGCCAGCTGGCTAACGTTAGCTAGCTACATCTAACTTGGAAATTCAAACGCCATCGAACTAAATCAAACACCGTTCATAAAGTGAACATTTCAGATTAACCCGATAAATGTGACGTTTTCAAAATTTTAACCCGATAAATGTGACGTTAAACTATCTTCAACCACTGATTCTGTTCATCTGTACAGCCGACGCTTCAACCACCGCAGGACAGGGGTGCGGAGAAGTTTGTCTTGGAAACCGTACAGGAGTTCACGTGATAGGTCACATAGACGCAGACTCGAGAGGAGATGAGCGTTCGGTACACAAACAAAACGTATGGCCTTTTTAAGGGTCCAAGCAGCGAAGCTGGTGGAACCCTATTGTATTTGTTAGGATTATTATTTTTTTTCTCCGCTAAAAGTGTGTGAGGCTCAGCAACCGTAAGTCCTAGACCAACCAACTTTGGTACGTGGATTCCTATGGCCCCCCACTACTCAGGCACCACAAATCACCTATGTCAGCCAGATGGTGGCGCTATAACAAAGGGTCATGCGTAATTCCCACACCATACGTCAGATCAACACAAAACTGCACAGACCTATGCATCTGAATGTGCCCTACAACTTTGTTACTGGGACCACATATGTCAGCCATATAGTTTGCCCGCCATTTTGACTTGTATTAGTTTGGGCGCGGTTTCTCAGCTAAAAGTGTCTGAGGCTCAGCAACCATAAGTCCTAGACCAACCAAATTTGGTAGGTGCATTCATACGGCCCCTCACTACTCTGGCACTACAAATCACCCATGTCAGCCAGATGGTGGCGCTATAACAAAGGGTCATGCTGAAAAGGCCATAACTCCCACAGCATAAGTCAGATCAACACAAAACTTAATTGACCCATGCATCTCAATGTGCTCAACAACTTTACTATTGGGACCACCTATGTCAGTCATATAGTTTGCCCGCTATTTTGACTTATTTGGTGTGGAAGCGCTGCAGCTCTACATACCACATGCCAGGACACCTGGGTTTAACAACATACTTTTTCTTTTTACAGCAGTCGGCTAGGACGCAAGAAATCAGACACCGTCTGGTCCAGTTTTGGAAACTCTGGCACATGTTTCTGAAGCAATGGAAGTGTTACGACATTTTAAAAAATTACGGTAATCGTCTAGGACACAGGCGACCCAAGTAATCCGACATTGTCATATCTAGTTGGAAACTCGGGTAGGCTACTGTTTCTGAAGCAAGATTCTTCAATCTTTATTACATTACCAACAGCGGTTTAGTTTCATGTTGAAACGGTAGTCTATTACAGGCTATGTGTATAAAAGGCCCCTACGTATCATAGCGTTAATTATTTACGTTGGGTGAAGGTATATGTTCATGAGGACAAAACCATTCAAATTGCTCCATAGGGGGCGCAACAGTGCCAATGCTTGGACCCCTCCCAACGCCGCTTGCGGCTTTAATTTTTTTCTTTTTTTTTTGCTTGAGGGTAATGGTGGCCGCTGGCGACTTGCAAGGGGAAAAAATGGTCGCAAAATTAAAAAGTTAGTTGCATTGTCGACCATTTTAGTCACCATCTGGAGTCCTGTGAACATTTTAGTGAGCTGCTGATGTCTACAGGTTAAAAACCATCAAAGGTTAAAGCACGTCAGGCTGGTCTTGGTACTTCTGTGATTTAAGCATAGGAGGATAAACACAACTGTAGCGAATAAAATTAATAACGGGCCTGACGGGTGTAGCTGTACCAAACAGCCAACATTGACTCTATTGTTGACAATTGTTAGTGCTGGGTCTGTCTGTTAATGCTGTTAGATTTGTGAGCACACCCGAATCAAACAGCCCCATTGTTAATTTCATTAGTTGCAGCTTTGTTTATTCTGCTACGCTAACATCACAGCGCACTATGTTACAGTGCCTGGTATGTTAACTTTTAGATGGTTTTTAATCTGTAGATGTCAGCAAACTCACTAAAATGGTCTAGGATTTAGTTACTCTTTATGCAGAATTTTCTCCTAGATTTATTTTCAATTTTAGCATAGACAGAAATTTAAAAATGTGTTATTACAATATTGTCCAGCACAAAATGGATTTTGAGTTGGAATGCCATATAGTGAAACTAATATAGAACAACTAGGCTAAACAGACACTTGAGTAGGCATTATCCACTTATTCAGTGTTCCCCCACATTGTTTTGATCCTCTTAGGTTCAGACTTTGTATGCCAGGATGATAAAATTTTTCCCCTTTTTTTTTAACCCCCCCCCCTTTTCTCTCCAATTATATCCGGCCAATTACCCCACTTTTCTGAGCCGTCCCGGTCGCCCCTCCACCCACTCTGCCGATCCAGGGAGGGCCGGAGACTACCACATGCCTCCTCCATACATGGGGAGTCGCTAGCCGCTTCTTTTCACCTGACAGTGAGGAGTTTCGCCAGGGGGACGTAGCGCGTGGGAGGATCATGCTATTCCCCCCAGTTCCCCCTCCCCCCCCGAACAGGCGCCCCGACTGACCAGAGGAGACGGCTAGTGCAACGACCAGAACACATACACACATCTGGCTTCCCACCCGCAGACATGGCCAATTGTGTCTGTAGGGACGCCTGACCAAGCCGGAGGTATCGTGGGGATTTGAACCGGTGATCCCCATGTTGGTAGGCCACAGAATAGACTGCTACTTTACCCGGATGCCCCCCATTTTTTCCCTTTTACAGGGAATTAGGCAGCATGTGACAAGCATCAGCTTTTGTGTGGTCAGATTCCATGTCTGATCATATGAAAGTGTATTTTCTTTGCAGTTGAATTCTTTTATCAATCTGTTGGTCGCTTCAGGTGTGCCAATTCCATCGGTAACACTTTTCGTAACACCAAATATGGAGCTGTTTCAAAGTCACATGATATGTTCATAAATACCAGTTGAGTGCTAAAGTCAACTTTCATTATATGTTCATGTTACACTTTTAGTATTTGTAATACAGCTGAGGCATGTCAGTCTGAGGAAAAGTAGGTACGCAATAGTACTGAATTATGAGAAAATAAAAAATGGTTTGGATAAGCCATTAAAATTTGTGTTGTGAAGCTATTTTCAGGTTTTGTGTGCTGTCTGGAAGTGCCCACACCACAGCTACACAAGTGCCTTTAACAACATCATATTCGGGCATCCGGGTTGCGTAGCAGTCTATTCCATTGCCTACCAATACAGGGATCACCGGTTCAAATCTCAATGTTACCTCTGGCTTGGTCGGGCGTCCCTACAGACACAATTGGCTGTGTCTGGGGGTGGGAAGCTGGATGTGGGTGTGTGTCCTGGTTGCTGCACTAGCGCCTCCTCTGATCAGTCGGGACGCCTGTTCGGGGAGGAGGGGGAACGGGGGGAATAGCATGATCCTCCCACATGCTACGTCCCCCTGGCAAAACTCCTCACTGTCAGGTGAAAAGAAGCAGCTGGCGACTCCACATGTATTGGAGGAGGCATGTGGTAGTCTGCAGCCCTCCCCGGATTGGCAGAGGGGGTGGAGCAGCGACCAGGAATGCTCGGAAGAGTAGGGCAATTGGACAGGCACAATTGGGGAGAAAAAGGGGGGGGGGATCCCAAAAAGAAAAAAAAATCCAGTAAACGTCATATTCTGCAGTTTGGTCCTGATTAATGCAGCATAGATCATCTATTAAGAAAGAGGCCAAGGTCGTGGTCTCCTCTCTCACTATCTGCAACTACTTTCATATCTGTTGGACTGATAGACTCCAGCTCAAGATGGGAAAGGCGGAGAGCATGCACCACATCAGATGAATTGGTTCCCTCATGAAGTTCAAATAAGGAACTGGCAGCTGTCCATGTTAAACACCCATAGTTATGCCAGGGCAGCAGGCCCTTTCACAAATCATATCAACCACTTCAAAGCCCCTTCTTAAATCTCATTCTCATCTCAGTCCTCATGCTCTCCTTCCGTCTGAAGGCCAGCCACTGCCTAAATAATGACGATAATCTTTAATAACATAGCATTCGCATTCTTTCAAAATAGGAATCATTTTGAATTGTTCAATTAGCCCCGCCATGAACAACAATAGGTTCTGCAAATTAGGGCTCACTTTCTTTACTGTTGCATGTCACATGTTTCACAGCACGACAGATGTTCCCCACCATTCACACTGGCTCGGAGGGGATAATGAAGCTATCTTGTCATGAGGGCCTTGTAGGCAATTTCACACTATGTGTGCATTTCACGCTTTGAATTCAAATATGCTTTAGATAGTATTTTATGGGATGTGTCTGAGTGAAAGGGGCTCTGATTTTAATGATGATCCATGGCAGTTTTGCAGACTGCACTGAATTTGTCAGAGACCCCTGCAGGGTCTGTCTTATTAGGTTTTCTTGCCTACAGTCGATCACAATTTTCAGCAATATAGTTTGATAGTCTGTGAGTGAGCCATTATTGTCATTTTGCTTATTTAATATTCTTACTGATCTCATTCTGCTTCACATCAGAGCTCCTCTACATGGAGTATGACTCTTATCTTTCAGAAATTGCTCAGCAACCTAACATTGTGGGTAGATGGATTAAATTACAGGTCTCTCTAATAACTAAATTTTATTTTACCGCCACACAATTAAACATTTCTTTTACAAGAGAAATCTGCTTTTTTGGCAGTGGAGACTGGTACAGATGCAGGCTGAATAAATGTAGGCTGTAATGCCATATATTACAGCTACACACTTCTCACACATGGTAAATTGTTGTTTGGAATTAGGCCAAAATGTTTCTAGTTGGAACTTTGAGGATGTGGCTAGCAGTAGATATGTTGTCTTTAAGACTTATGACTTCACAGGAAGCTAATGGTATGCTTGTCAGTGGTGATCACAGTTGAATTGGCCTTGGTGGAATGGGTGGTGTGAGAGTGGAGCCAAGATAAAATGGGAGGCCACGTGTGACTTGGTTAATAGTTCGTCTGAAAGGTTAAGATTAGGCATAGGCCAAAGCAGATTACTGTAGTTGTCTGGCCTGGCAGTCTGTCTAAAGACAACCACTACATTTCAGGTCACATGAGTCACAAAGGCGATTTATTGGGCTCAATGAATTCCAAGTTACAGGCAAAGACAATTATGTCTGGTCCTCACAACTCTCTTTGCGGTTAGGTTCAGAATAGCTGAAGTGCAATGCAGTCATGATGAGACGTTCAACTACCAATGTCAGATGGTTTTGTCAGAGTGAAGATAAAAGACTTTGTTCTAAGCCCTTATTGGCTTAGTAGTGCTTTGGGATGTCAGGTGATTTGTAATAATTGCTGAGGTTGTCTGTGATTGTATGTTCCTCTTTGCACATCTGCAAAAAGGGGAATTTGCACTATAATAAAGTTGCATCCGCTGTGTTTTGACAGAGACAAAGGCTGTCTCAGCAGTACATTTGTAGGCAGGTAGTTCAGACATCTTTTGCTTTTGCTTAAGGAGACAGTGGTGTAGGGGAGTTGCAGGATAAAGTGCTCAGTCTATTTTTTCCCCCTTATTGTCATAGCAACTTCTCCAGAAATATTGTGGAAACGTCACGTATCAGTTTACTTTTAATCAAGGCAGCGCATTCAATGCTACCAATGGTGCCATTAGAGGCATGAAAACATGTTTTCTTGGTGGATCTTCGAAGTCAAATCTGGAGATGTGTCCGAATTGATAAATCTCAGGTGACCTCATTGACAAATTCTCCCTCTATTAAATAGCTTATAGAGGGAGCGCTTTAATTTATTTAGTGCACCTATATACCTTTCAATGCGCAAATAGCCTGTAGGCTAATTAATTTCATTGGATTTGTTACTGCATACAAAATGCTCTAAATTACATAGTAGACCTATCACATGACACAAGACAAAGTTGTCTCAGTGAAATTGGATTTGTCAGACTGAATTTTAACAATCTCTGAATAAAGTTACTATTTTTTTTCTGCAGGCTTTTGTAGGGATTCTATATTTTCACTGTATCTCTAATTTGATGGCCTAGCATTACATTTCTATATGATAATGTGATGATGATTGCCCAATTAAAAAAACCTCCAAAAATATGATTTTGGTTTATTATCACCATAGAAAATGAATTCAAAGCAAATTACTGAAAAGTGAATTAATAATAGTTATAAGAGGGAACTGGGTAATACCATAATTTAGAATTATTAACATTGCTTGATTAGCACTTCACGAGGAACAACTCTCACAAGAGAAAGAAGGTGCTTGTCATGTCAGTGTTTAGTCATCCTCCTATTCCAGCACGCTCTGGGAATATCCAAACTTGGATTAAAATGGTGTGAAAATTCTTTTACGTTATTTTTTAAGTTATGTTTATGCAGTTTATGGTATAGACACCTAATGATATCAAATGTAGTGCCCTTGAATTAGTTTCAGGTTACACACATAGACCTTTTATTCCAGAAGACAAGGTCATGTTTCTGCTTGCATTGCCTTCATTCAGATGTGGTGAAAGGATTAACTTTAAAGGGGGGTAGGAGCTTTTTTAATGTAACATTTTAGTGCCTTTTATACCATCTTTATCATGCGGCAGCATGGTGGGCCTAGTGGTTAGCACTAATGCCTCACAATTAGAAGGTCCTGGGTTCCACCCCCAGGCCATCTCGGGTCCTTTAGGTGTGGAGTTTGCATATTCTCCCTGTGTCTGCGTGAGTTTCTGCTGGGTGCTCCAGTTTCCTCTCACCATCAAAGACTTGTATGTTAGGGTTAATACTCCTGTCTGGGCCCCTGACCAAAACAATAGGAAATAAGAACTGGAGTTGGTCCCCGGGCGCTTCACTGCAACTGCCCACTGCTCCTAGCCACACAGCTAGGATGGGTTAAATGCAGAGGATGAATTTCCCCACGGGGATCAATAAAGTATATCATAATCGTAATCATCATTTCTAGTTTGGTGATGTGTATGGTTCAGCTTGCTTTCCCAGGTCCTCTGCCTCCCGACTGTGTCCTGCCATCCCAGTACTTGTCATCATCCCCTAAGTCTTCAGTAGCACAGAGAGCCCCAGTGTCCCCTCTGTGACTCTAGAGTGGGAACATAGTGGCGTAAAGAGAGCCCCATCTCCCTCGTATCAAGGCAGTTTTCTAATCCAGCCCAAATGTGTCACTCACTGAAGCATTTTTTTGCAGCCGCCAGCTAAAATAGTATGCTGTCTGGGACTGGATTCTTTCCCAGACAGACCCGAGTGCAAAGCCATAATGAGCTCAAATGCTAGACTGCTTGAGTTTGTGCTCAAAGTCATAGTTCGAGCCATCATCAGCCCCAATGATACCTCTTGTCAAACCTCATTGGCTAATGTAGACTGTGGTTGTGTCTGTCTCTAGAAACATTACATGGCACTCAACAATCTACTGCTAAGAAACTGGCTTTGAACAATGCGGAGTCAGCACTTTGTAGATGCCTTGGACCTTTTGGATTCCCAGATCCTGTTTTTCTTTTATAAAAAATAATGTATTAATTTATTTGCACATTGATTGGCAAAGAAATTAGATGGGGGTTTTTTAAGCGGTAAAATAGAATGATAAAAAAAACACACACACAAAGGAGGACATATTACTACTGTGCAGGCGAGATAACAAAACATCTTTAAGTATATCACAGATAAGATCTGAAATTGTTAGTACAGGCAATACATTGACATTTTTTTCTCTCCCCTGCCCTCTCTCTCCGTTTCTCTCTCTCTTTATCTCTCACTCTGACAGTTAATAAGCACAAACCATGGATCGAGACAACGTACCATGGAATTGTCACAGAAAATGATGACAAAGTTCTCCTGGACCCACCGCTTATTGCACTGGACAAGGATGCACCACTGCGCTATGCAGGTGAGAGAAGAGGTCGCTCTCCTGTGTGCGCTCAGCTTCATTTTGCATTTAAATGCTATTCTCTCTTTTCATTCCTCATTACCTGCCTTAATAGACATTAATATTCTAATGCTGGTTTCCTGCACTTACTTCCACTGTAACCTAGTCGAGAATTTATTTTCAATTTCACCATCTGTATTGTTAGTTTAGATTTAAAGACTGTAAGGCTTTGTATTTAAATCTGTCTGTCCTGTATCGATACCACTAAAAAATTCCCCAGCTGTTGATGTATTGCTGTTAATGTTTCTTATCAGTATGATATTTTCTATCTTGTGACCACTGTGTTATGGCGACTATTTTGAATATTTTTGTCTTGTCTGCTCACTTTGAGCAACGTACCAAGCCAAATACCATATATGGGGAACTTAACTCAAACATAGCCAAAAGGGCAATTAGTGGGGTCCAAGCACCTGCTGACCTCCGACGCATGTTTGTAATGTGGACCTTTGTGCATTTTGAACCATATGGCATGTTTGGTCTCCATGATGCTTATATATTTAGGAGAAACACCAAAAGCAGCAGGGGCTGCTTATTTTTGTGTGGCTGTTTTTAGTAAATCAACCTGATCTTGCAAGTTCTGATATGGCTTTTGTCCAAGCCACACCAAGCCAAATTTGACAAAAAGCATCTTACCATTAAGGAATTATAAGCATTCTTCTTTAGCACCCCATATGGGCCAAAATTCTTGAAATTTTGCAGTGTCATTATAAGACTTTGCATTCACAATTTCTGGTAAATTTTGTCAAAAATGTCTTATTAGATGGAATATTGCATATAAGATAATCTGCAACAATGCTGTATGCTGCTGGTTGTGATATCCACCATCAGGCCCTTTTGATATCCACATCAATCAAAATTCTCTTTAATGTTTTTTTTTTTTCCCGGAGAGGAGGCACAATTAGACTGCTTTATGTGCCAAGGCAGCATTAGACCCAGGGTTTTTAATCACATTGGGATTGACTTTGGACGTGGTTCAAAGAGCCATGGCATCAGGAGTGATTTCCTTCCACCTCATCCCATGAGTTCTGTGATCTTCCACGGGCTACTCCCTTCCGAAATGATGCTCCCCTTCACTCATCAACACCATTTTATCACATATTACTTCAGTTGATTGGATTGTCGTGGTTTTTTTTTTGTTTTTGTTTTTTTTCTCCATCCAAAGGACTGCCCCAAAAAACAAACCTAAATTTTGTTTTCTGCAAAGTTGTGATGCAAACAGCTCAGCAGTGTTGGCTCCCTGTTGAGGCAGACATGCCCAGCTAAAGGCTGAGAATTTCATTGACAGTTGGATCAAGTACTGGTCCCTACTCACTGAATGATGTTTGACTCTTTTCACTATAAATTGGAGTTCTATGAAGAGTTTGGCTATGGTAAATGGTAAATAGACTGCATTTATATAGTGCTTTTCTAGTCTACCGACCACACAGAGCACTTTACAATGTATGCCTCACATTCACACACATTCATACACTGATGGTGGAGGCTGCCATCAAGGTGCCAAACTGATCATCAGGAGCAGTTAGGGGTTCACTGTCTTGAGGAGGAGCCGGGGATTGAACCAGCGACCTTCTGATTACTAGACGACCCATTCTACCTCCTGAGCCATGTTTCTCTGGTTCTCTTTCTTCTTTCAGCAGGGGGCAGGGGCTCCCTCTTTGCTGAGTAGCGCTTTGCAAATTGACTGTGTGCCTGTGAACTAGCTCTCTCAAGTGCCAGCAATGTGGTTTCACGTGGCAACAGGAGTGACTGTCTTTGCCCAGCCATCCTCCTCCTAGTTGATCCCTCTATGCCAACTAACAAGGTTCCCCGTAAAGCTGCCTCATAGTCCAGCAATGCTTGATCAAAGCCTTGGAATCAGCAGATTTGAGTAGGAGTTATGTATAGCCTGGTAACGATATATTTTATTGTGCATATATGTGATATAGGTCACATTGTAAGTACCAGTCTTAGTGTGTGTCTGTGTGTGTTATTGTGATAGATACATTGGGGCAGGCTATAACATTTATAGTTGAAACCTAAGGCCTTGCAAGCTTGAAAATGTGCTCAGCTTTCATGTGTGATTGTCATGGAACAAGCAAGGGACTCAAAACAGGGAGCATTTCCCCACAAGATTTGGGTTACCTGCTCTCTATAGCCATGTTGGACCAGGTGGTATTACACTGTAATCGTCTCTAATGCCGGCCATCCTTGTCCCTGCACCAACTGCACAGTTCTTGCTAAGGGAGAAAAATGGCCTCCTTATGCGTCCATACTAGTGAATGTGTTTGCTCCGTATCCAATTCATTTCATATTTTCATGCCTTTTCACAGTGTTTACATAGCTCCAGTGCATACCCTAACTAGAAGAGTGCACTCAGTAGAGTACAGATCCCCACAGGCGTATCTTCCCTCACTCAGTGCTTGGACTTGGCGACAAACCACCCCTTTTTTCGCCAACCGGGAAAAGGAAAAATAGGGGGCACTGCCTGCATATCTCCCTTTCTCCGGTGCTCGGGCTTAAGTGAAAAACCAACTAAGGAGTTAGCAGTCAGTTGCAGTGTAAAACAGGTTATGAATTACCGTAACCATGAGAGGTCCGTACAGTCACAACTGTGCACAAAAATTATTAGGCTGACAGGCCCAGTAGTATGCGAGATTAGCAGCGGACAGATACACACACTCACGGACAGAAAAACCAGTGTTTTTCCTGCCATTATAAGACTTGTGTAGCACACAAGTTGACTGAATGGGAAATCTACCTAATAACTTTTTGCCTGTCAGTCTGTGGATGTGCAGCCTCCTAGGCGTACCCTCGCATGTATGCGACCAAGTCTAATGTGACCATTTTGGTCTAACCCTAACCTATCTGTATTTCCATAATATAATAAAGCTGGGAAAACTGTTTATGCTCACGCATGTGTGACTGACATCTACAGTTTTTCAGATCGGGCAGTGACAAGAATATGCACCACTTCCTGTTTTGGCTGAAACCTAGAGGAAGTTGTTCCTTTATAATTTTCACATTTTTGGATTATCAAAATTCTTTTAATAACTTTTGATCACGTCGGGGCCAGAACCGAGTCAACCGTAGATGTGAGTTGCACATGTGCACAGTTGACTCAGATTGGGCAGCAACAGAGAGCAATGTTGGTCAAACGAGCTAGAGAGAGAATGAAGAGAGGGAGCAGCAATAGCAAGAACAAATGTTTTTCGAAGGTTTTTAATCACCGCAAGCACGAGAGGTTCTTCATCATACAGTCATAGTAACTGTGCACAAAAGATGTTAGGCCGATAGGTCCAGTAGTTTGCAAGATTATCCACGGCTAGACACACACGCATGCACGCGCGCGCACACCCAAACACATGATCCCCTCCAGGCTATCCGTCTGGCGGGGATAAAAGGTACAAGAGGCCTAGAATTCTTGGCGGGGGGGGGGGCTTTATTAGAAAAGACAGTGAAGATAGACAGGAAGTAAAGTGTGGAGAGAGGGAGAAAGTGGAAGACATGCAACAAAGATCTTGAGCTGAACTTGTATCCAGGATGCTGCAATCAGGCCTGTGCCTATGTAGTAGGTTCTTATCGGGCTGAATCAACAGGACACCCAGAATTAGTATTTAACTATGTTGAGATTTAATCAGAGAATGGGGAGGTTGGAGGCCTCACTGGCAAACTGAAAAATTCCCTGAGCAGTGGTATGAGCGGGTCATTAGAAAGGGGTGAGCACGGAGGGGAAAGATTAGCCCAAAGCTCCCACTGCATGACTGGCCCTAAACAGCAGCTTCTAAATGGGAAATCCATTTCTAATTGTCTAGGTAAAAACAAAATGGGACAGCTCCAACCCACATGAGGCCCTGACTGGGCTTTAAAGCAATCAGCCAAGCAGAACTCTGCAAAAGTATTTGAACTGTATTCTGTTATTGTTGAAAATATTTCAATTTTATACGTGAAGATGTCTTGAGTATTCTTTTGTAATGTTTTTCCTTGCTTGTGATGTAACTATAGATCATTAACCAACCACTGCCCTAAGCACCAGATACAGTATTTGTGAATTTTAGATGAACTCTTTTTTTATGTTGAACATTGACACTATTGACTTAAAGCAGTGGAGATACAGGATGTTGATTTTAAAAAAAAGATGTTAGAGTTTTCTGTCAGTTTGCAATTCAAGTCAGATTTCACTTATTGTTTTCTTACTTGAATTTATCTTAGCCATGAATGAGACGAGAAAAAATTTTGTGAGCTCTCTTTTTGTAAGCAATTTTTGTCAACCAAATTGCGTTCATGTTCTTTCAGGTCTTCCTTATAGACTTAAAAGAACCTGAACATAATTTCTCAAAGTGAATGTATATCCATACATGACAGTAGGTTATGTATTCTTCATGTCCTTTCTGTATTACTTCTGAACTTCTACCTCTGCTTTGACTGATCTGGGTTTATCTTCTCTCCATTCTTGTAGAGAGTTTTGAGGTGACCCTCACCAAAGAAGGTGATGATGGGCTCTTTCTTCTGCCTTGTGCTCAGTTCTTTATTTATTTCTATTAACCCACTAACGCAAAACAGCATCTGCACTCTTCACAGAAACTCCTGTCATGTTCTGTAATCTCCCTCCCATTTGGTTTCTCAACTTTTTTACGTTTTTTTTTTTCCCTCACCCGAAATTTTTTGGAGTTCCAACAACTGGATGAAAAGTGTGACTTGGGGCCGACTATAAATAGAAATATCTGTGCATGAGACATCCATTGTAGTTTGCAGACCCTAACAGTTTTTCAGCTGTAAAAAGGACAAAGAAAATTGAAATGGAAAAAACAGGAGTTCTCAATGATGTTGGTGCTATTTTGGTCAAGTCCATGTTGTCAACCAGTATGGAAGGCAAAGCCAATTTCAACCAGATTCCATTAAAGATTCACTTCTAAAATACCAAATACGTCGATTTCAGAACTTGGCGGGACCTACTGCAAAATTGAATTGGAAAGGTGATTGACAGTGGAATTGGTCATGAAAACATCCTCTGAGGTTTTTTTTATCATAAAGGCATCAACTTTTTTTTTTGTCATTGGTGCCTCTCTGCACACAAGCAGATTAATAAAGGTATAGTGACTCCTGTGAAATCCTCTGACATTTCCCAGTTTTATCAAAAGAAAGCCGCTGAGATTGTTAAATAATGCAAACTCTCTCTGCTGCAAAGTTTCTGTTGTTGCATCTTTGCCTTAGTGGAAGTCTTATGTTAACGCTCCACCACTAATCTCTACCATAGCATGGCTGCAGTTATCATTTGATATGGATGTCAAGCAAGGTGATATTTCTAACCCCTGTTCTCATCCAGTACTTTTTTGTTTGATTGCTGCTACTGTACTGATCTGGTACTCTATGATTTCAGTTTATGTTCATTTTGTAGCAATTTGAAGCAAGAGGCAAAATTACACAGGAAGACTGATCTCAGTTAAGAAAAAAAATGGTACTGGAGGCTGTTTCAGAGGAATTTTGTTTTTTGTTTTTTGTTTTTTTCTCACAGACTCATGTTTTGATGACTGACTGAAATGGTTCCGGATTACATTATGTTTGATTTTTATTTGCTTATGATTTTCTCTTTATTTTGCTTAGATAGACTGAAATTTACATATGATCTTAAACACAATAGTATTGTCTTCCTTTTACCCCCCTCTAACTTTTTGGGTTGGTCTTATGAGTTTGATTTGAATCATTTACAGTACTCCTGTGAAATGCCTGTCCACATATTTTTTCAGTTTCTACCTGCATGACTCAGTTGCGATGCCATCAAGTGGCTTGGAAAAGACACTCAGCCCTCTATGATACTAAATTTCCCACTCCCTCTCCCAGTTCACTCTTGAGTACTCACCCATATGACAGTGCTTTTGGCTTCCTCCACAGACACCACCCACCCCAATATACAACCTCCTGGCTGCCAAAACCTTTGGCTGATCCTATTTTGTATGTGTGAACCCGTGGTTCTGTTTGTTGATGTAAACTTTAGTTTATGAAGACTGGAACTTCCTGCTCCCCAGTTAAGTTATCCTGAGCAAAAACTATTTTGGCTTCTTGACGTGTCCAGGTGAGATTTGCGGCTTCAGGATCCATGGACAGAATGTCCCTTTTGAGGCAGTGGTCCTGGACAAGTCTACTGGTGAAGGGGTCATCCGGGCCAAGGACAAGTTGGACTGCGAGCTTCAGAAAGAGCACACCTTCACCATTCAGGCCTACGACTGTGGCGAAGGCCCTGATGGAGCCAACATGAAGAAATCCCACAAGTAGGTGGATCGGATCCTAAGGTGTTATTTAGGGCTCACCTGGGCTCAATGATATTACTAGTGGTGTGCAGTTTGAGTCCATTTTGACAACATTTTATTTTATTTTTCTGCTTTTAGACTTAATGGGAGGGGAACACCTTTGTTTAAAATCTTATTGTTTAAATAACTTTCAAAGACCCACTGCAGGGAAATCAAAAGTGAAATGGATTAAAACAAGTGGATTAAAACATAAAAGCAAAACCCGTATTGTCAGATGTAATAATTTCTTTTGATTCCCATATCAAGATGAATATTTACTGTTGTTACTTTATCAGTCCTATTCAGAAGCAGTATACTGTGTAACGTTATCAAGAGTGCCATTAAAACACTTGAGTTCAAATAAAGCGTCCTGTGCGTTTTGGATAGTGTGGACTGTGTTTTTGGCCATTACTGTTGGTCATAATGGCATCAGGGCTGTAACTTATGATTGTTTGCATTATTGGTTATTTTTTTCAATTAATCATTTAATCTATAAGATGTCAGAAACAAGAGAAATGCCCATCGCAAATTATCCAGGCCTAAAATTATGTTTTAAAACTGTTTACTCAGTCTGACCAGCAGCAAAAAAAAGAAAGAAAAATTATGATATAAAACAAATGCAAAAAAAAAACTTTTGTGAAGCTATAACTAGCCACAGTTCGGTATATTTTTCCTAATAAATGACTTAAATGAGTCCTTGATTCACACTATTATGATTGATTACTTTTCTGTCCATTGACTAATCAATTAATTGACTAATCTTTTCAGCGGTAAATGGGATTACTTCATTTTTCCCCCCCAATCAGGGCCACCGTCCACATTCAGGTAAATGACATCAATGAGTATTCGCCAGTGTTCAAGGAGAAGTCCTACAAAGCTACTGTTATTGAGGGCAAGAAGTATGACAGCATCCTAAAGGTGGAGGCAGTGGACGCTGATTGCTCTTTCCAGTTTAGCCAAATCTGCAGCTATGAGATCGTCACCCCAGATGTGCCCTTCACCGTTGACAAGGATGGTAAGGAGCTTCACGTCGCAGCCTGGTCCCAATGTCTGTCAGATAAACTCCAGTGTCTTTATTGACCCAGATCACATTGTCCATTAATCTGTGTAAACAGTGGACCTGTGAGACTATTGTGTAGAATTCACCCACTGCTCATTGCCTTCGGAAACAAGTGCCCTTGAAATGTCAACCAAATCGATCATCCATTTCGTATGTAACTATAGGATGTTTTTACGTAGTTTTTTGACAAAATTTCTAGAGCAGGATTATCGGAAACATTGATTGCACACTAGTTGTATTTGGATACACGTTACTCTGGAGAGGAGCCCCCTGTGCAGCACGTCAAGCTGTCAATTTAAGTGTTGTTTTCCCAATTGCATTTTGATGGCAAAAAAAACTTTTTGGAGGGCTTTTTTTTTTAATGTAGATTTCAAGTTGACCAATTTTTAAAAATGTTTTTACTGAATGCTTTGTGTCTTGATTTGTTTTTTATAAACTCAAGTCATTTTCTCGCTTCATAAGTATTTTATAAGCTACTGGGCTGATTAATTTATATTTTTGTCTTTGTTGACTTAATTTCCCAGCACAGCTATAGTGCAACAATAAATGGAGAGAAGCACTGGAGCTCATAGTGGTTTCTCCTTTTCTTTCTATTTGTCCAGGCTATATCAAGAACACAGAAAAACTCAGCTACGGCAAAGAGCACATGTACAAGCTGACTGTGACTGCGTATGACTGTGGAAAGAACAGGGCATCTGAGGATGTCCTGGTCAAGATCAGTGTCAAGCCCACCTGCAAGCCTGGCTGGCAAGGTATCACAATTCCCTTTTGCTGCCAACTGCCATCAGTTATTGTTTGGGTGTGTCTCTTTGGCAAACAAAAGCACTGCACTGTTGCATGCATACAGTTGTCCATCTCCTTTTAGCTTAAGGCCATTTGGTTGTGTGTGAAGTAATTGAAGTACTCCTTGATGAATAAGCAAAAGTATTGACTGCCTCTGTCAGTTATTGTTTGTGTGCTGAAGGGCGTCTTGTCTCTTTTTTCTCTTTCTCATTATGTGTGCCTCTCTCTCTCTCCTTCTTTCTGTCTGTTTCTCTTCATCCTCTCTCCAGGCTTCAGTAAGAGGATCGAGTATGAACCTGGCACAGGCAGCCTGGCCCTTTTCCCCAGCATGCACTTGGAGACTTGTGATGAGCCAATCACCTCTATCCAGGCCACTATCGAGCTAGAGACCAACCATATTGGAAAGGGCTGTGACCGAGACACCTATTCAGAGAAATCGTTGCACAAGTTGTGCGGTAAGAAACTGCCAACGTTTGGTAGACAAAAGTTCATGCCAATGAATCATAGGGCCTGCTGAGTTTAATTTATCTAATTGGAGACTATGTCAACTGAATATTGTTGGTAGTGCATCCTTGGAATCAAACCCCCTCATCAATTCATTAAATTACCCAGTGAGATGTTATCATGGGTGGAGCAAAGCTAGCCAGTTTTCCTCTTAGTTCAATGTACTCCTTGTATCTAAATTGGTCTCTATCCATCTGCATAGGTGCCAGCGCCGGCACTGTGGAGCTGCTGCCTGCTCCCAGCAGCTCTGCCAACTGGACAATGGGGCTGCCCACCGACAATGGGCATGACAGCGACCAGGTGTTTGAGTTCAATGGTACCCAGGCCATCAAGGTGCCCGATGGCATGGTGAGCACCAGACTGAAGGAGCCTTTCACCATCTCCGTCTGGATGAGGCATGGCCCTGGGGCCCACGAGAAGGAGACCATTCTCTGCAACTCGGACAAGACAGGTAAAAATCCCACATAAATCACACCACCTGTGCTTGTCAAAGCTCCAGATTTAATATTCATTTAATTTGAAATTTATTGTCAAGTGAGATAAATTTGCTAATTTAATAAATTTGCTAAGATAATTTAAAGACTAGAACATAAACTGATAAAACAATACAGAAAGCCAATAGCTTGAAATCTACTTGAAGTGTCAAAAGAAACAATCAGTTATTGTTTTTCTGACAGGATCACAGTCTTTATATTTCCTCCAACATGCAAATTTATGTAGCACACAAGGGACATTTGAGCTCATTATTGCTGTATAGTGTTTGGAAATATCCAGCTATTAGAGGCATTGTACTCTCAGAATACAATTGGTGAACGTTCTTAGCTGTCAAAGGCTTGTCTAACGCATCAAAACACACTCTTCACATTTTTCATTCTAACCTCCAGTATTTTTGCTACTTCTACTGCTGCACTTCCCCTTTGGGATACCATTCTTTTTTGTGTGTGCTCAGACTGGCCCTGATCTTTTTGAGTATAAAGGCCCAATGTGTCTCATACGATGTCCGTAGAGGGGGAAGGGGGCTCATCAGTTGCTCTTCCACTGCTTATATAAGAAGGATTACATCAGAAGCTTCCATACCCGTGACCTCACTACTATTAATGACCTCGTTCCAGTCTGATGGGTTTTTTTTTTTTTTTTTTTTTGTCCCCTTGTAGAAAGTAGTAAGCATTTTGATATGCTTAGAGATTAAATTCACAGTTTGCACAGGATTCATTATTCTGGACCACATACAAAACCAAACTGCTTTTTAAATGAGCATAAAAATGAGTACAGATGGTTGATTTGGTGTGATTTCTTTAGCGCCAGCTGGACTCAGCATTTCCCTGCAGCCATGTGACCATCATTGCCCTTTACTGTGCCTGTACTTGTTTGTCTTGTTGTCCTTGCTATTTTTGATGGTCCTGAGTGTCTGGTTGAGATTTAAACTAAGCCTGATTGAATATTGCAACTGCAATGAGCTGGTCAGTTGATACATTATGGCACTTGTGAGTAGAAGATGCGTATTCTAATTTGAGGGAGCATAGAGTATTATGAAATGTAAAAACTAACCTTGTGACATGATAGACCGGGCTAATAAAAGCTTATTGACAAGCTTAAGGTACTATAAATTATCTAAATGCTTAATGTAAGCAATTGTCTTTGTTGTGTTTTATAATTTCCTGGCTTTCCTATGAGAAAAACATGAAACTCTGATTTTAACACCAGATTTGCAAATTTACAGAATAGTTAAAAGAGGACTCTGCTTTGTATTGCCAGCAATCAAATCCCCAGTCCCACTTCACCACAAGCACGAGAGGCCACCAGAGTATGGAGAAAAATCCTAAAACACAGGAAGTGCCATTAGTGAATGTGTGGGGTTGATGATTAATACTATAGATCCCATATTTCAGAAACATCAATGCTCCTTAAGATTCACTGGGTTCTCCCAAAACATTTAGGAACATCTGTAGTTATATTTTGTTCTTTGGTGTCATTATTGATGTAGTACTACTTTCAGCTGCTCCCGTTAGGGGTCGCCACAGCGGATCATCCGTTTCCATCTTTTCCTGTCTTCTGCATCTTCCTCTGTCACACCAGCCACCTGCATGTCCTCCCTCACCACATCCATAAACCTCCTCTTTGGCCTTCCTCTTTTCCTCTACCCTGGTAGCTCCATATTCAGCATCTACTTCTACTACTACTTTTGGCTGCTCCTGTTAGGGGTCGCCACAGCGGATCATCTGTTTCCATTTCTTCCTGTCTTCTGCATCTTCCTCTGTCACACCAGCCACCTGCATGTCTTCCCTCACCACATCCATAAACATTGATAACAAATATAAGAAATTGATAACAGGTATAAATTAGAAGCATTGCTTCGGTAATGCATATACTAAAATATAAATTAGAATATTTGGCTTTAGAATATTTAGTCAAACACAGTTAAACAGGCTTTACTCACGATGTATGCTACTTTTTCCTCTCAAACCTAGTTTTTCATCCGTCTGAATGATAAATTCCAAATAAATTAATACTGTTCTTGATCCTTTTTTAAGGGCCATTGATCTCCAACTCACCTATCCACATGTCCCATGATTTTTTGGCAGCTTTGTTAATTTCTTTTATAAGTCCCTCTTTCCCTTACTTTATTTTCCTTTCAGAGATGAACAGACACCACTACTCCTTGTACGTCCATAACTGTAGGCTGATTCTGCTGCTCCGCCAGGACCCATCAGCTGCAGAGAACTACAAACCAGCCGAGTTCCACTGGAAACTGGACCAGGTTGGTTTCTCTCCAAACGACTTTAGAGATACCAAAACCAAAGAGCCTATTGTCTTATTAACAGGTTAATGAGTCTTACGTTTTAAGAGGACGTTTGTTGGAAGTACAAGCAAGGACATGCTGTGCTCCTTTGGCCCTTGTAGCTTTCACAGGCAGGTAATTCATGACCGACCTGACCCCAACCGATTTGTTCCTCTGCTTGTTTTTTTGCATCCTCCACAGGTGTGTGACAAAGAGTGGCACCACTATGTGCTGAATGTGGAGTTCCCCGCTGTGTCCCTGTTTGTGGATGGGACCACCTTTGAGCCATTCCTGGTCACAGAAGATTATCCCCTCCATGCCTCCAAGATTGACACCCAGCTCACCATTGGTGCTTGCTGGCAAGGTGATTTTTAGTTTTACAAAGCAATAGAAATCTTTTATATGACAGAATGTCCTCTTATAGTGCAGTCTCAATGATGCTTGTTCCTGTTGCATTTGAAGTTACTGTTGATGTGAATGTTAAAAAATTGGGCATTCTTTTGAAATGATCTACTCCCTCTAAAGCCCTATGACTCCATATTATTAATAACAAAGTTAAAATTCACTGTGCATGTTATTGTTTTGTTAGCTAGTTATTAGCCAGTTTGTTGGATGGAGCACAATGACCTCATGTTGCATTGAAATCTATCCTTCAGATCCTCAAGTCTCCCCCCTATCTTTCCCTGATCTCTTTTTTTACAGAAGACTCAGGACATGACAATGAAACTGAGACAATCTCTGAGCCTGCTCCAGCTCGCTCAGGTCTTACCCTTAGCCGCTCAAATGTGTTCATGTGTCCATTATGTCCCACCATGCTAACTGCATCCCCATACCATTTTGACCATCTATGATTTTTGCCCATTCTAGCCACACAAGGAGTCTTTCTTTATTGCCGTTTCTAGCATGATGCCATATGGTGGGGATCGCTGCTGTGAATTCATCATGGCGTGCTTCCTTTTTTCCATAATCTCCCATTTATTCCTTGCTTTCTTTTCTGCACAAACTGATAAACTTTACCCTCAGTTCAGCCATCAGGGTGTTGATGTTGTCTGTCTCCTGTTACAAGACCAAGCTAGAAATAGACAAGAAATGTGCCCGAACCTCTGAAATGGGTCCTATAGTATAGTCGCCATACTGTCTCCTCTTTCAGAGCTTCACCTTGGTGTCAGAAACACTAGGTCCTCCATGTCAGATAACAGTGCTACAGCAGCATATACACGAACACACACATGCATGCGCGCACACATGCACACACAAGACTCAGCTGGATGACTGTGTGACCTTGAGATGTGGTGGGCCAGAATTGTCACTGACTGCAGTGATGCAGGTCAATGCTTATCATGCTTCGGCGGGCAGGCAGGCAAAGTCAGTCCCCCAGAGGGATTCTCTCCCCTCCAATGCTGTATGATAGATATACTTCACAATAACTGAAATATCAATGTGGTATTGAAATGTCAAGGTTCTGGGGTGTCTGGGTAGCGTGGTGGTCTATTCCATTGCCTACCAACACAAGGGTCACTGGATCCAATCCCCATGTTACCTCCGTCTTGATCGGGTGTCCCTACAGACACAATTGGCCGTGTCTGCGGGAGGGAAGCAAGCCAGATGTGGGTATGTGTCTTGGTCGCTGCATTAGCGCCTCCTCTGGTCGGTCGAGGCGCCTGTTCGGGGGGGGGGGGGGACTGGGAGGAATAGCGTGATCCTCCCATGCACTACTTCCCCCTGGAGAAACTCCTCACTGTCAGGTGAAAAGAAGCGGCTGGTGACTCCACGTGTATTGGGGGAGGCATGTACAGCCCTCCCCAGATCGGCAGAGGGGTGGAGCAGCGACCCAAGTACAATTGGGGAGAAAAGGGGGAAAATCCAAAAATAAATAAATAAATGAATAATTGTCAAGGTTCAGAGCTGTTGGAAAAGCAGCACAGAGCACGTGTTGTTACGTTTGGGACATTGTGCAATCCTCACAATGGTTCCTGTGTTTCATACTGAAGATAAGTTGAACAGAGAGAATTCTTTTTACACACAATCCAGTTCCAGGGCAGACTTATTCCCTTTATTAGTTCTTTTTCATGATTTCTTGGGTCTTTTTCTTTTAGTTTGTTCATCCCATAATTTTTTTTACAATTTTAAGACATCGGTTTACCATTTAAATGCAGATGTTGCATGTTGCTGAACGCCTGTATCAGCTCATCCATCACCCTTCTTTCGCTGTCTTCCTCTCTTTCTCCCTCTCTCTCTCCTGCCCCGTCTCTCTTTATCCCTTCCTCCATCCCTCTCTACTCTTATCTCTCCCCTCTCTGCATCACCCTCTCTTTTCCTCATCCCACTTTTTCTTCCCCCTCTCTGTCTCTCTCTGGGTGTCAGGCCTTGTAAGAGCACACATACTAACTTGCATGAGTGCCAGTCACGCTGACTTTGCACATTAAGATGGCATGCTTACATCCCCATCCCAGGAGAGTTCAGGTCTGTACGCTATATGCTCGACTGACTCATATATTTTCTTTCTTTGGTGTGTGTGTGTGTGTGTGTGCGCGCGTGCGTGTTGGCGTTCCCTTCTCCCCCCCCCCCCCTTCCAATTTATCCAGGTGGCAATGCTCGCATGGTCCAGTTTTTCCGTGGAAATTTAGCAGGGCTGATGATCCGTTCTGGCAAACTGGAGAACAAGAAGGTGATCGACTGCCTTTACACCTGCAAGGAGGGCCTGGATGTGCAGCTGCCCGAGGAAGTCGCTTCTGCTGTCAAGGTGAGGATGTAGGTGGTAATGGGGGTTGGGGGAGGGGAAGTTCTGTAGACGTAATACCTGGGCAACACATTCCTTGTCTTGTGTATTATACTGCATAATGTATGTAGATTGACCCTGTGACCATATACTGACTCAACAGTTGAATAACCCTGCTGAATAATGAATAATAAGCTGAATAATAAACTCAAAGGGTATTTTGGGGAAAAAATTGTAACATTACATGTAGTGATGAAGTGTGTGAAATTATCTTATGATGATTGCAGTGTGCTGTCTTCTTAAGTGAAGCATAGACACACTTTAGAGCATTAGCTCTTTCCATTTGTGTCATAGCCTTTATGCTGCGTTGACATGATCTTGATTTCAGAGCTGTAGGTCCTGGGGGGTCAAGAACAAGTGGAATTTCCCCTTTAGGTATTTCAGATATTGCTCAAATCAAATATCGTACAAAACAATTGTCTATATTTCTCTCACAGGTTGAGTTTAATCCCAACCAGTCCTCTCTGACTGTGGAGGGTGACGACATTGATGCCTTTGACAAGGTCATGCAGCACATCTCCTATCTCAACTCCCGTCAGTTCCCCACCCCAGGCATCAGGCACCTCCGAGTCTCCACCATTGTTAAGTAAGTGCGGAAGTTGAGAAATCTTCACCTAACTGTCCCGGTGTTGCTCTGTTTGCCCCTTCTGTCATCTCAAGTCTCCTGCTGGTCAAGAGCAGCTGCAGCTTTGCGGACAGCTTGTGAACCAACTACCAAATTGACATTCAGAAATGGTTGTCTCTCCTCAAAGGTAAAAGTGCGTGGGGAGTATATAGGTCAAGCGGAAGTCAGTGTTTCGAAAGAAGATGAAAACGAAAAGCTTGAAGGAACGCAGTGGTGGCTGAGTGGGAAGGAAACAGACAGACGTGTTTCACCAAAAAGCATTTCTATTTTTGTTATTCACATTGACCTCTCTCTTTTTGGTATTCAGTATATTTAAGTAACACTAGACTTCATCATTTAGGACAAAAAATAGCAGCATGTTCACAGATGAGGCACAGGCATAAAATGCAACAAGGTACCCTCATTTGTCTTGGGCACAGCTTGTTCCTTAATTTTTACTTTTTGCAGATATTGGGAGGGGGCTGTTATTTTGGTTTTGAGGACCCAGGGTTACCCTCAGACCTATTCTAGGACTAGGCCCAATGATGTATTTTCATTGTATTTATTTACATTTCTCTGGTTATGGGATCAGTTTTTCGACTGCAGTTAGGTGCACCACATGTTAGTGAATGTTAGGGAAACACTGCATTAAGCATTTTGCCCAGAGCTGAAGAAATGGTTTCATACTAAAGATTCAGTCACCACCACCAAAACAGCGAGAGATATAAAGTGCCAGTGTGCCTAATGTGGAAACAATTCAGTTGGTTTGTACAGGCAACACATTTGCAGAGAAATGGAAATGTGGCAGTGGCTTTGCCCTGCCTTGTGTGCACAGGCTTGCTTGCTGAACTAGTTTAAATCTTTGTCTCTAGTACCCCCCCCCCCTGCCCCTCCATGTATTCCTGTCTGCAATAGGTCTACTACAATACATGATTGGTGTTGTATTGCCTTGGTGGGAGCATCTCTGCTTCCTTTTTTGGTACATTGTCTTTGTTTACATCTTGATGCTGACCATCTCATTGTAAATTAATAATACGAAACTGCAGCAAGTATAAAAAACGTTTGTTTCCACAGAAAATATAGTGACACACTAAGAGGCCATTTTAATCTGAAGAAAGTCAAGGTTCAATTCTGAGCAACTAACCCTGGTCTGTCCTCTCCTCCATGACAGATGCTTCAATGAGGAGACATGTGTGACGGTGTCAGACACAGAAGGCTATGTGATGGTGCTACAGCCTGAGGAGCCTGAGATTAGCCTGAGTGGCATCGACCACTTTGCCCGCAGTGCTGCCGAGTTCGAGAGCCAGGAAGGCGTGACCCTGTTCCCGGAGTTGCGCATCGTGAGCACCATCACCCGGGAGGTGGAAGCTGACGAAGAGCCCGAGGTCTCTGAGGATAACCCCACAGGTGAGGGAAATATGTGAGCGAATACAAAGACACACACTTTGAAATAGGCTGTTAAAAAATATTTGCGTATTAAACGCTGAGGGTACACCAATGAAATTAACATCTTATGTTACTTTTGCATAGAATATGTAGATATTGCTTAACTTATTCTTTTATCAATGAATAATTGATTTCATTTTCCCAAGATGCTACCTGTCCTCTGAGACACTTTGTGTCCTCTGCGTACACACACAGAAACTTCTGCTTTTTTACATCACTTCAGAGCTAATCTTAGTTTTGTACATCTGAGACAGTGTGGTGCATTATGATGATTCATCAGTTGCCTCAGTTGATTTACTCTTGTTGTGGGATTGAGTCCCTCAGGCACAGTGGCTATACAGTAGATAGCTGTGTAGATTTAGCCAGTGACAAAGGATTAAGCATGGTGGAGGGATGAGAAGGGGGGGTGCTTACTACTTGCTTTATGGGAGGATTCAGTTGACCAGCTATGCCATCTGTTAGGCCTGTACATGAACTAGGAGGAGGCAGAGGGCAGACATTGCACTACATAATAAAACTAATAGGCTGAACTAGACCGAAAGAAGCGAGTGTAGGCTGTCTGTTTGGACAATACAAAAGAGAGCACATAAATTCTTTATCAGGAGTCCCCTGGCCAAAAAAAAAGAAAAGACGAAAGAAGATTAAAAAGTTGCATTTTTACATTATTGCAACTTTTCAAATTAAAACTTTTTAGCTGCAAATTTGTCAAATGTTTGATTATTAATATGTAAAGAACTAATGGCAAAAATACCTGCTGCCCCTGGAAGGGACTTTGCTTACATATTAGACTATTTTGAGCTGCCACACAGGTACTTGTCACATGTGAGAGTAACATGGGCAAGCTTAAAACATTAAGTGCACTCTACATTAAAAGCTCTCTACTTTGAATCTCCTCTGCTAATGATATATCCAGTCCATGAGACAGTGGTGTCTGAAGAGATCATGCACAACCTTGACACGTGCGAGGTGACTGCTGTGGGAGATGAGCTGGACGGGGAGCACGAGAGCCTGGAGGTGGACCTGGCCCAGCTCCAGCAGCATGGCCTAGAGATGAGTTCCTCCAACCTGGGCCTTGTCATCACTGGTATGAGCTAAACAACTAGGCTGTGCATTGCCAGGCTTGTACATGCAAAACTAGGCTATGCTAACTAGCATGTAGTCCTATCTTGCGAGTGCAGCCTGAAACAATCCAGGACAGCTCTGTGTAGTGGGTTTATCTAAACATCCAGTGATACAAACACATGTCTGTTGGTAGACACAAGATTGTATATGGCTTTATAATTCTATGCAAATAGATACATACAAAAATAGTGTGTATACTCTCATTTGCACATATACAGGCCTTATCAGATCCATTATAGCTGTCCTTAAAGAATCCATTTAAAAAATAAGTTTGATTCCAAATCGTTCATTTTGTGAGTACATCCTTTACAATTCTGATATTTGTCTAAGACACACTACAATGGATACAATTTCTTATTGCAACTACAGGAGTATGACACAAGCTCTCCCTTTCCTTGTCCCAGGTGTGAACACCATGGCCAACTATGAGCAGGTCCTTCACCTGATTCGTTACAAGAACTGGCATACTGAGGCTCTCTTTGACAGAAAATTCAAGCTGGTCTGCTCTGAACTCAATGGCCGCTACATCAGCAATGACTTCAAGGTCGAGGTATGACTGGACACACATCATTTACGTCACCTGGCTGTGAGGCATTCACAACAAAAAGCTGGAAAATGGTGTGTAAGACACCAACAGGGAAGCAGTCCTGCTTACCCTCACAGCATTACGGCTGTATCTAAAATGCAGAACTATTTTCTGCGTCTGTTTAGCAGTTGTTTATATTTGTTTCAAGTTTTATTGTTCACTTTGTCAATTTACACTTTAAAGAAATTTGATTGGTGAGATGCTCGCATAAAAATAAGATGGAAATAATGCACCATTGTAAAAGAGGGAAACTAAGAATGTTAATAAATCTCCAGAAAAGAGTATTTAAAAATCTAACTGCATATCTTGGAATTGCACTCGGGCAAGGTAGTAAGGGGATTTGATATTGATAAAGAAAATAGGTATCTTTGTGCAGACAAGAAATCAATAAGCCAACAATAAAAAACCTGCAATAAGTGGGTCTCTTATACAGTAATACTACATTGAGCTTTTCACTTTGAACGATTTTATAATTATGAATATACAGGAGTACTGATTTATGTAGGTGGTTTTACGTATATGCAGTATGAAAGACAGTATGCGATAGCAAACCGTATATATTAAATAGTGTGTGTGTGTGTGTGTGCGTTTGCGCGTGTGTGTGCATGTGTGTTACCTCAGGTGAATGTGATCCACACAGCCAACCCAATGGAGCATGCTAATAATGCCATGGTTCAGCCCAACTTCATCAACCCCATTCACCATGCCTCTGTGGATCTCTCCGGACACAACTTAGTCAACGCGCACCAGGCCTCAGGTACTTAGACACAGGAGGAGGGGCTTTTCTCTCTTATCAAAACAGACCTGTGGAGCTAGCCTGATACTTACTCAGGTGTGTCACTATGCAATATCAGTTCTGTTCAACTGGACGGGTCAAATACAAAAGAGACTGACTAATCAATTTTCGATTGATTTTTAATGTCCGTACCATGCAGTCCAGGTGCTTTGTATACATGGGCTATGATACAGCCTTATACAAATTCCTTGGGGTCCGCAGTGTGTAGCGGTCTAAGCATCGGCTTTGTGTCGATGCAGTTGCCCACTGGGGACTGGGGTTTGCGCCCCGGTTTCGTCAGATCCAACTATGGCTGGACTCGATGAAGCAGCAATAATTGGCAACATTGTCTTCAGGAGGGGGGCGGAGTCGGCTTGTGTTCGTCACATGAATGCGTCTCCGTGTGTGTCGGAAAAAGCAGTGGTTCGGCCTGGATTCACCTTGTCACAAAAGTGGCAAGGCGTCTCCTTCGAGACTGCCGGCCGGAGAGATGCAGTTGGCGAACGCATGCAGTACGAGGGTGGGTGTTTGAACTATAATAGGGATCGATTGGCCACTAAATTGGGAGAAAATCAGAAATAAATTTAGAAAACATATTCCTCAACCAAGTTGAGTGTAAGGCAAACCAAGTTTCCAGTTGTTTTTTCTCAGAGGTAAAATGTGCCATCTAGAGTTCACTTTGTCTGAGACTTATTTTCAAATCTAATCCTCCAACAAAATGCATAGAAGTGAAATGAAAGGAAAATAAAAGTTTATTCCAAAGCATATAATATAACAAATTCTGAAGTACCACTAAAACATGCTGTTGCTGTAATTGTTGAGCTTAATCCATCTTGTCCAACAAAAAAAAACAGTGCTTAACTGAGGTATCACTCAAATATTTGTTGCAGTCCCATGATGAATGAATAGTCATAGGGACTTTTGTGAATTTCCCAAGATAATTGATAACATTGCTGCCAGTCCAAAAAATACTTTAAAGTCCACTTAACCTTTAAGGAAACTTACCGAGGGGGCATCTGGGTAGCGTAGCGGTGTATTCCATTGCCTACCAACATAGGGATCACTGGTTCGAATCCCCGTGTTACCTCCGGCTTGGTCGGGCATCCCTGCAGACACAATTGGCCGTGTCTGTGGGTGGGAGCCGAATGTGGGTATGTGTCCTGGTCACTGCACTAGCGCCTCCTCTGGTTGGTCGGGGCGCCTGTTCAGGGGGGAGGGGGAACTGTGGGGAATAGCGTGATCCTCCCACGCGCTACATCCCCCTGGCAAAACGCCTCACTGTGAGGTGAAAAGAAGCAGCTGGCGACTCCACATGTATTGGAGGAGGCATGTGGTAGTCTGCAGCCCTCCCTGGATCAGCAGAGAGGGTAGAGCAGTGAACGGGACGGCTCGGAAGAATGGGGTAGTTGGACGGGTACAATTGGGGAGAAAAGGGGGGGAGAGAACCTACCTAATCCTCCCTCCCTTTTTGTGCTGTTTCTGGATTATATTACTGATTATTAAAGTTCAACCAAGCATCATAAGCAAACAAGTAATCTGCTTTTTTTTCTTTGCTTTTTTTTTTTGTTGCTTTGGGGTAAAAACACCCCAACAAAACACAAAAACTCTTGCACAGTGAGCATTCCCGGAGATTAGAGTCAATTAATCAGAAGTGGCGCACATATTGAACCAACTGCTGGTTGTGTTCCTTCATGTTAATGTCCCAAGTACGGGGGATTACTCTTGAGTGCTGCCTGTGACCCCTGGAGGGGCAGTGCTCTGAGCACAACCTTTTATTGCCCTGATTCAGTAATCTGCCAGGTTTTACGAGCGCACTAAGCCAGCCACAGCACGAGAGTGGGCCTTCCCTGGTTGTAAGGGGCAGAGTGGAGTTGGTTGAGAGGAGCATAGGGAAAGCTATTTAAAGCAGGCACGCACACACACACACACAAACACACCCACATACAAAGCATTAGCCACATGGCAGAATTACCAGCAAACTCATGCTCTTAAATGCCCCAACACAGACAGCGTCTTAGAAAATACCTACACCTTTATAAGGAATGTTTTAGAGGGGGCTTTGGCAATCCTTAAACAAATTCAGACCAGTTAACCTGTAATGTTTCATTTTATGCTGATGTTTGTGTGCAGTGGTCCCCAGTGCTGCCACCATCGTCATTGTGGTGTGTGTCAGCTTCCTGGTGTTCATGATCATCCTTGGAGTATTTCGTATCCGGGCGGCCCACCAGCGCACTATGAGGGACCAGGAGAACGGCAAGGAAAACGAGATGGACTGGGATGACTCTGCCCTCACCATCACTGTCAACCCCATGGAGGTAAAAAACACCAACAATTCAAAACACTTGCTTGCTTAAGGTTGTCCGTCGTGTCCAACGATGACAATCCTGCCTCTGTTACTTGCGAGTCTTCTTATGGCTGTAAAGCCCAATCCGCGATCCACACTGTTTGCCACAGACAGAACAGGTGAGATCACTGACTGGGGGTGTAGGTGTGGTACTGGCTTCATGTCTCTTCAGACGTCTCCTGGTCCGTCGATCACCTCAGTCCTCCTCGAGCTTTTGCACCCCTTGTTGACAGAGCTGCCGACAGATGGAGTGTTGGGCGGCAGTGTCCTCTAGCTGGCTCAGGTTCAGGCTGCACTTTTTTAGGATGGTATTCAGCTGGTCTTTGTACCATTTTTCTGGCCCCCTGCCAAGTGGCGGCCAAAATGTAGCTGGCCATACAGCACTTTACGTGGTAAGCACTCCTTCAGCATCCTAATGACGTGACCGAGCCATCGAAGTTGGTGCTGGGTGATGGTAGCCTCCACGCTGATGCAGTTGGTCATGCCAAGTATTTCTGTATGGGGCACTCGGTCACGCCAGGTTATCCTCAGGATGCATTGTAGGCCTCTGATGTGGAAGGCCTCAAGTATCCTGAGGTGGTGGCTGTGCAGGGTCCATGCCTCACAGCTGTAGAGGAGAGTTGTGATGACAACTGCCAAGTAGACATATTTTGGTGTGGAGGTTGAGGTCTTTGTTTTGAAAGACCCTTCGCCTAAGTCTGCCAGAAGAGGATGATGCTTGTTTAATCCGGTTTTGTATCTCCCTGTCGATGCTGCAGTCGTCAGAGAGGAAGCTGCCCAGGTATTTGAAGGATTCCACTGTTGCGAGTGGTTTGTTGGAGATGGTGAAAGTTGGTGAATACGATGGAGGAGTAGATGCCCACTGGCATACTACTTCAGTCTTTGCCACGTTTATAGAGACCCAGCCTACCATACGCCCTTGCAGCAGCTGCAAGGGTAGCTTGCAGTGCCTCCGATGTGTGGGCCACAACTGCAGTCATCTGCGTACTGTAGCTCAACTCAAAACACACACACACAGGCACAGACTGAATTCAAAGTACAAACTGTTATAGATGACCACAATATGGCCAGTTTTTTTTTTTTTTTTTTTTTTTGGCTGGCTCTCATGATAGATGTTTCAATTTGCTTCTGGGTGTTAAAAAAAACTTTATTATGATATTGAATAAACAGAATACTCTTAGATTATATTTAGTATTTGTTAAACTAAGTTTTTCTACATTTTTTAAGGTAGACCATGTCAAGAAAACAGCACTAATTAAAAAACACAGAGATTGCAAACACACAACACGTATTGATGCACAACAGCAAAATGCAATCAAATTTGCCAATTTAAAAAAAGAACAGAAAAATGTCCATATTTCTGTAAGCACTCCAAAAGGCATTCATCCATTATTGTGGCCATGGTGTAGGTATCTGCACTGAGTTAATTCCTCTGGTGAATGTAGTTGAACTGGTTAAGTGCTCTGATACATTGTATGATTATGGTGAATTGATGAATGTTATAATGGACAAAACAGCCTCTTTTAGATACTCAGTACTCCACTGTTGTCAATATAAAGTGATGGTTGTATAACACGCTGCATGTCACTAACTAGTCATCCTGAAAGAGACTGAAGAATCGCTGCAATACTTAAAATCAAGAGAGCCATTAAATGTGTAGCATCATTGTTGGGGGGGTCCTGTAAGTGCTGAGATCCAGGATCCTAATGGAGTGCTCCAATAACGGCCGACACTCCCACATCAACTGGCCCTACCTCTCTCTCACCCCTCCTTTTCTTTTTTTTTCTAACTCCGTGTCCAGACGTACGAGGACCAGCACAGCAGTGAAGAGGAAGAGGAGGAGGAGGAGGAGAGCGAGGACGGCGAGGAGGAGGACGACATCACCAGTGCTGAGTCGGAGAGCAGTGAGGACGAGGAAGGTGGAGAGCCCGAGGACCAGCAGGGGGCCAGCAGACAGCAGCAGCTTGAGTGGGATGACTCCACCCTCACCTACTAGGACACTACCTGCTTATACACCACACACAACACACACACACACACACACATGCACATCACAGCACAAGCTGCTCTGCATACATAAGCACCTCACACACACCACTCACTCCCACTCTCATGAAAACCGCCCTTAGTAGGCTGCTCGAGCAGACACACACAGACATGTTCCCATACATACTCCCTTGCAAATTCCTTTCCAAGGAGCCATGATGTAAAAAAAAAAAAAACACAAACAAACAACAACAAAAAAACACAAAAAAGCAAAACACAAAAATCCCTTCAACATATATATGGTCGAGATTTTCCTGTTGTTATCTTAGTGGTGGTACTCAGTGTATTATAGTAGTCACCAGATGGCTAATTTTTACTCTTTCTTTTCTTTTTATTTCCTTTTTTTATTTATTATGTTTTAATTCCCAGGAAAAGCTTGGCCTACATTTACAATTGTTTTGAACTGTGAGGAATCCAACCTTGCACTTTTCATTCTCTCTCAGATGTAAGGCTTTCAAATTGAGAATATTTCTTTTTTAAACGTATATTCTTTGCGCATTGGTTTTTAGATTTGTTTGCTGCTGAAATCACAAATAGCTCTGAGTTGGGTTTTCTTGACTTGTTGTCCAGCGAGTGAAACGAGATGACGCTTTGAACAAGTAGGCCGCAGTTACCCTTTTTCCCCCCCTTTATTTCTCCTTTTTAGTGCATGAGAATATTTGAAGTCATATGTGTAGAGGAATAAATTGCTTTTTATTTTGTAAATATAAAGAAACCATGTAATTAGTCAATGTGTTAGTGAAGGCCTGAACAATGGGGTCCAATATCTAAAATGACGCAGTACGTAATGTAGAATATTTGTGTCACAGAGGCTGTAGCATGTTGCAAAATTTATCAACGCTTTCCCTTCATGCTTGTACAAAAGATCTGCAAGATGAGAAACCCAGGACTGTAAGCAGAGGTTTCCATGGCAAAGTGGTGTCCATTTTGTCTTATCCTTTTTTCTCACCAAGAGAAAGCAATTTCTTTAGCTTTCATGTAGGCAGGACTGGTTGGTGTTTTCAGCTTCACACATGCTTTGCTTTGCTTGCACAGGTGGCAACGCTGTATTCAAGGCATCAATGTATTCCATTCCCAATAGATATCGCTATTGTACAGAACGTTTTTTTTTTCCTTTTTCATTCAGGGTAATCATGTTCAGAAATGCGTATGCGCAAACCGAGGTTTGTATGTGGAACGGTACAAAGACTAGGGCAGCTACAGTGCTGTTGATCTTGAAACGTGGGTACTAATGTTTCCACTGATCAATTGGGACAAGAATGGCAGATATTTCCTTAAGCAGCTTTAAAAAGCCCTTCCTCCATATTCCAGTCCTGCCGCATTGACAGAAGTAGGAAGGAACCGTGTCCCTTCGCACTACTTAGAGAGCAGATTTACATGGACCGAATAGTGTAGCTGCTGGTGTCGTTTTTCAGGGGGAGAAATACAAGAATATTTCAAGACTGCTTCATTGCAAAGAAATATTTTAAAACGTTTTTGTTTGGCATGGCTGTTTAGCCAGACTAAATGTATTGGATGCATTTTTAAATTGGTCACTTGTCGCAAAATGAGGATTGTCTTTCCAAAAATCTTTCGCTTAATTCATGCAGAAAATGACGACTGAGAGAAGGAAAGACTGCACACGTTGCGATAAGCAAACACTTTGAAAATGAATCTCCTTTGCTATCATTCGAATCTTACAATGACATTTTTTTTTTTGCAGTAGACCACTAGATTTTATTGTACATGGAACTGTACTGTAGAGTTGTTCTGAAATGTTTGTTTACATTTGGTAAACTTTTTTTTTCTTTTGGTATTGCTATAAAACGTATACAGTAATTTGGGAAGATGTGTCCAACTTCCATAGCTCCTCTCAAACATGGCTTTTGTTCATCACTGTCGTAAATCTTTCATGTACCAGACACAAATGGACTTCCTCACCCATCTGATGTACATGTAAAGTTTTAGGGTAAAACATATGCTCTTTCATACCTGCATTAGGTACGACTAGATTTGTGGCATTGTGGTCCAGGTGATGAAATGTGAAGTGGGGCAATATTGGTCGAAAAAGGAATAGAAACAGAGGGCCTCATACTTTGCATGCAAATCTACTGTTTGGAGGTCAAAATCAAATGGCTTATACAACACAAACATTGCTTGGCAAGTTTCATATATGGTCCTCTTTTGAGAAGGTTTCCAATTTCGTCTTTTTTAGGGTTTTGAGCAAACCATATGTCTGGAGTCGCTTGGTCGTTTGTTTTTAGGTCCAGTTTATTTATTATTTTTGGTCAACGGTGGAAAGGTGGTGAACAGTCTCCCCTTCATCAGGATGTGGGCCCACCAAAGGGGGGGGGGGGCAAATTTGAGCCGGCCGAGTTGGGAGTGCCTTTTGCCGATCGCAGCGCAATTAACACAACTAACAGAAACACTCATCCATGCTCTTTTAGTTGTGGCAAACTTCTTTTTTTTTCCTCCTATTTTGTAACGATTTAATGCTAGATTTCTTAAAGAGCTGGGGATGTGATTTTCTTTCATTTTGTTGGAACAATAGTCCACCGCTAGTTTTATTACAAGTGAAAAGGTTTTACATAGGTGTCATATGTCCTTGTTGATGTGTAGAAAAAGTAGATCCGTATTGTATCTTCTATAGATATTGTACTAAATCATATTGACAAAATTCACCTCTAAAAGGATGTACATTATTGAATTGCTCTGGATAGCATACCTGGGTATAAATTTTACCTATTTGTGTATAGTGAAAGTTAATTTTGAACAATGTACTATTGCCTGAATTGCTGATGGGGGTCTTTGAGGGAAGCATGGAATTCACAAGAACCAGAATACAAGTCTGTTCCCTTGGAAAACTCACAATGTCATTATATCTAACGCTTAATGTCAACATTTCATCAACCATTTAAGGAAAGGTACAATGCAAGGTGTCACACAATGCAATAGGGTACCATCATGTGCACATTGGCTCTGGGGGTCAGTCCTACTACCAGTCACTCTGGCATCTCAATGTTTTCATGGTCTTATACTTTCTGAAGAACCCCTAAAGATGGTGTAAATTTTCTTTGAACTGAATGTCACTGCCTAGCAAACTGAAATGCAGCCATATAGTAACACTGAAATGTAAGGAGCATTTACTTTGCATGAACCACATTTGTGTGTATGTTCGTTGTGGAGTTGTGAGACCGGAGTGGGAGGAAACACGGTATATATACTACTGATTCTCAGACCATTTGTTTCACTAGTCCACACACACTCAGAAACGTTATTTTTGGTTTTTCTTTTAGACCTTTGCTCAAAATGAAAGGTGACAGTGTTTTCTGAACCGTTGAATGCTTCCTTTGTGCTTTGTTGGGGCTGCTCTCACTTTTCTACCAATTGAAAGGCAAATTGTAGTGAAGTTGATGCTTGCTCAGAAACAAAATAAAGGATGACGATGGGGTATAATTTGTGTCCTCTCGTTTTCTGCTTTCGTCAGAGGTATCTCTAAAAATGGGATATATAGCTACTGCATCACAAAACATTTTACTGAGGCTGTTGAGTGTTGTGATATGAAAATGTGTTATAAACATAGAGCATGAGCAGCCCCTTGTGGTAGGAAAAAAACAACCTCTGGAGCCCAAAGGTGAAAGGCAGAATGCGAAATTTTATCACATACCTGTAATACAAATATCATATAAAGATTAAAAACTTAAATATCATTTGTGATTAAAAACAGACAGTTCAATTGCTAGTTGGACATCAAAAATTACATGAGGACAACGCAACGTGCATTATCAAAGATTAGACTGAAAACGTACACTGGACTGTCAGTGTGGATTTGAAAATATATCACCATTCATCTGATTGGCTTTTTCAGCCACTGAAAACTCGTTATTCTAAAGATGTTCTCCTCCGTGGTTACAGATTTGGTGGCAAAGCTAAAGGTGAGATCCAAAATTCAGTTGGAAGCCTACATATTTTAACACATTAGTTAATGGATAGTTTGAAAAGTTTGATTATCTAAAAAGATAGCTCAGTTTAGTTCAAGAGATAACACCTTGATCATCTGCACCATTGCTGACACAATCGTAATCATATACACACCAAGAGATTTTAGTCCTTAAAATGCGACAGACAGGGCAACCCAATGAGAAATATAGCACAAGTCACTATACAATTTTCCATGAACTGCCATTGTCAGTCCACGATCCTCCAACTACTCAGCATGTCATATTCTAGTATCAATGACACAATTTACAGTCCTCTAGTGTAGACAAATAAAATACATTTACATACCTTCTGGGGTATAAAACAATACTGTTAAAAAGTATTAGGAGTTTCTGCAACACCTTGAAGTGCATTGATTTGTTACAAAAGCAGACTGATTGGCACTTTCTTCACTTGGCATTGACAGAAACATTCACTTAAAATGGACATTTTGTGGTAACCCTATGCTTTGGTTTTCACACCAGAGCTAGCTAAAGCCATAATTTTGTCTTCTGACCCTGAAAAAGAGGGCAAAACAATGTAAATATGAATACTTGAGCCTCTGGGAACAAAAGACTGGTGTGATCAAACATTTCAACTGAACCGCGTTTGTACTCACCTAGGTTTGCAGTGACTTTTTCAAACTGGCTAAGAGTAGCTGTGGCGTTTTCTGCTAGAAAGGTCTCATCTTCTGTAGTAAGCTGTAAGAACAAGACAAAGGTGAGCGAAGTTGTTTCAGGCACTCATCAGATTCCTATCAGGATACGACTAAAAGTCACAGCTTCTCAAATGAGTAGTATCCCTGTTATAACAACTGTCATGTCAATTTATCAAACACTTGATATACGCTGGTGCAGCTGTAGGAGCTCATTTAGTCATAGTCACAAGGCACTTGATCAACACCACGGAACAATTCATTTGTGCCAGTGTTAAAACACATCACAGAGTTAAAATAGGAAACATTATCCACAGTTTCCATACATGCAGTCTTATAACACATCACATGGCTCTCTTGAGCGTTGCTGACCTTCTCGCCCAATTTTCTCAAGGCTGTGAGGATTTCCACTTTCTGCTGGGTGTACACGGCTCTCGCCAGCTTCCCCACAATCACATCTCGGTCCATCTGAGCAAAATGTCACACCATTAGACCTGGCATTGACTGCGGCAGAGTGGACAATTAGCTGGGATATATGAATACAAGCACACACTGGAAATCCAATACAGAACAAAATGCAGCCCTGAGAGTCAAGTCCAAACCTCTGCTAGTCTGGTTCTCAGCTGACCAGGCTGCTTCTTGGCAAACATTCGAATAACTTCTGGGGTTTTGAATGCTTGGCTGATGGCAGCCTGGATGGCCTAATTAATAGAGAAATGAAGGTAGTTTAAAAATTAAGGTGACATAAATATATGACTTTATATACGCTATATAAGTAACATGAGATGTCATAAGAATGCTATAACATTATCATGTCAGTGTTGTGCCAGTCTGTACCAGTTGCATTCCGCTGAGCTCATCTACAAGTGTCATGTCTCCTGACATGATCTTCTTCAGAGAATCATTGAATTCGCTCAGTTGTTCGAGTGTCTCCTTCTTGGTTTCCTCGTACTCTTCCTCGTCCAGCTCCTCTCTTAAACCAAAGAACATTTAGTGTAAATAAACATTAAAAACATAGATGCAAGAAATTGGAAAGAAAACTTTTTACACCTCTTAAGATATACTAGATCGTAACTTGCTGGCTAAAACAAACTCCACGTGGATATGCTGCGAAGACCATTGTGTATGTGTACGGCACCTGCATTCCTCCAGATCCTGGAGCTGCTGCATCAGTCTGTCAAGTTGCTCTTCCATATTTTGTCTCAGTTTTCCCGTTTCTGATTTTCCTCGGGAAGCCATGCTTTCGACCACAGAGCCTCACAAACTATAGCTGACCAACAAAAGAGACAAAAAAAACGGAGCTTAGACCTCGGTTACGTTTCGGCTTTACTAAGGAGCCACAACAGTGTTTTGCAACAACTGCTAGAACCTGACAAGCTAACTAGTGAGAGTTGAGCTTACATAGAACACGTTGCCATTTTATAACATAATTATTAATAAAACTGTCGTCAGTTTGTTTGTTAAATAACGTAAGCACGATCTCAGCCACTACGACGGCAACAGTGAATGTTGTCCAGCTTCTTAGTTAGCATGCTAACACATAAAGCTCCCACCTGCCCTCTTTTGTTAAACAGTCGATTACCCAGAGGTTTGATGCCCGAAATTAAGACAATTCCATACACTTGTTAAAAGTTTAAAGTAGATTATAAGTCATTGTCTTAAAAATTGGAGTAAATGTCTATTCGCAAATAGGGTTAAATAAGGTCGCTGAGTATTTTAGTGTCTGAGTCTTAGCAATGGATTGATAGTTGTTTGTGAACGCAGCTCATGTACTGTGGGTGCAACGTTCTTCTTCCTGGTCGTTTCTGACCAATCCGATTTCATCGTGAAATGAAAACTCTCTCATATCCACGCAGATTGGCTTGGAGCGATCTCTTTTTCAACTGACCTTGCAGTGAGTATCAGCATAATTTTCAGATAGTGCACGAAAATATCTGTTTTTACCATCAGCTCTGTGCTGAACGAATGACTTGTGTTGGTGGAACGTGTTGTACTCGACTAGAGAAAACAATATAAACTCAAATTATGGTGTAAATGTTCATGTTCGGCCTAGCAAGTTTTAACATCAAATGTTAAGGTTCGGTGTAGCTTTAACCGATAACTTCATTCGTAGTTTTTTTTGTGGTACATAAGCTTATATCGTTGAAACTGATTGACAACTTGATTCAAATGTGGTACAATTCACCAACTCCCACTACACCGTAATCACGCAGCCGTACTTTACGTACGTATGTACGTACTTTACGTACGTAGCTTTTGCACTTCCGGTAGTTCCTCTATAACCATTGGTAAGACAGGTCAGAAACCAAAAAGCGTCCATAAACTGACATCTTATGCATCGTTTTCCTCCTAACGTCATGTTTACTGTTCTTGTAGTGAATCGTGCTGCAGTGTGAGGGATGGATCGCCAGGAACTAACAAAAGTAGTCCTGCTGGCCTGTGGGTCCTTCAACCCCATCACCAACATGCACCTGAGGATGTTTGAACTGGCCCGGGACCACCTGGAAGACACAGGTTGAGTTAAGACTGAAACCAATTGATTGTCTGTAATGAACAGCATGCTGTCACTTACATTAGAGAGCCAGATGTGTTTTGTGTATTCCAAAGTGTTGTGAAGATTTTAATGCATCTGCTGTGATGTTGCTCTTCGTTATGTCTAAATGTATCCTTGTTGTATATTGTTGCAGTGCTTTTTCATGTTTGACTGTATTATTATTGTTGTCATAGTCAATCAATATTCGGACTTTTGTTTTACTATCATGTCATTGTGTTGTTGGTGTTGTTATTGTTAGTATCCCCACTGTCATGCTGTATCCATTCTTTATTAAGCTATTTTATTCTTTGTAAAACACTTTGTTGTTTAAAAGTGCTATACCAACAAAGTTAATTGTTATTTTCTTATTATTCGTATCTTAGGACAGTACAGGGTAGTCAGAGGCATAATTTCCCCAGTTGGTGATGGCTATAAAAAGAAGGGTTTGATTGAGGCCTACCACCGTGTGGAGATGGCTAGATTGGCCACCGAGACCTCTGACTGGATTAGAGCAGATGCCTGGGAGAGCTTACAGCCTGAGTGGTTGGAGACAGCTAAAGTAGTTCGGTGAGTACAAATGCTCTGATCTAGTAGATGTGAAAATTGACACCTTTTACGTAGGTCTTGTGAACGGAAACATAGATGGTTACTGCAGGCTAGCCTTGTCGTGTCAGGGTTGTTACCTCTCAGGGTGATTTTATATAGATGAAGGGAAATCAATTAAAGCTTATCAAAACCTACCCCGCTCTTTGAATACAGGTGCGTTTGAACAATATGTGTTTTGCCCCTTCCTCTGTTGCCTGTTCACCAGTAACTGAGCTTCCAATCATCCTTTTATAAAGCGGTTCAAGTTTGCAGAGGACACCACCAATTTGGGCCCTCACAAAAGTAATTGCTGTTAAAGTAATTATCCATAATTTTTTCATCTTAAAAATGCCATATTTAATATCTTTTCCCACTGGCATTTTTTGAGCAACAGCCATTTAAAATATGAGCATTCTCTAATTACTCCTCTATATGCTATTTTTCATTGGTGCCAGCCGGTCACTACCAAGTATTAAAATCTAATGACACCCCCACAGGAATGCGTTACGTCTGCCACAAAAAGAAGAGAAGAGGGAGGAATTTGTGTGTCGAATATGGAAGAGAAAGTGATAGGTGCTAAAATACAAAGCTAAACGTTATCTGACATTTAATTCAATGTTTATTACATGTTTGATGGGGCTTGATATGTTGCTCAATATTATCGTGTGGGATGACATTTTTGATCAGTTTTCTTTCTCCAAAATATGCATGTTACCGCTGGATTATCTTGATGGTGTTACAAAATCTGCAACCCTCAGAAATAGTGACCTGCACATGAATGCTTTACGCTCGTTCAGGATCTCATCCATTTCGAATGGAACGCTGAGATTTGCAGTATGAAGCTATTGTGACCACCAGATGATGCCAAATCCACCAAAATTTGTAAAATTTAAGAAATTGAGGATAACTACTCTAAACTAACAGTTCTGTAGGTTGCATCTCAGTAATTCACATTTGAATTATGTAGTCCTCAAGAAGAAATAAAGAAATCTAGTTATTACTAATAAAATTGAGCAAGTTTTATGTACTGATTGTAATAGTAATTTTAAAGACTACTAATTTGAAGACATTGTGGGAAAGTTGGATGTGGACCAGCTCTCCTGAATTAGACTTGAACCTACATTGCTCTCTTCCCAATGAAAGGTTTTTCCAATGCATCTTGGTTATAGGCTTGTTTTAATGTGTGTTATCCTTGGTGTTTTTAGTCTTGGTTTTAATAAGCGGGCTGTTGCGTCCTCAATTTCCATCTTTGTCCATGTCTGTGTGCCGGAGAGCCCCGGCTGTAGTGCAGATTTGCCAGTCATTTATTTACATTATCTATGCATTACTGTAGAAGCCTTGCAGCTATACTCTTTGCTGCTTGACATTATCAGAATCAAGTTCAGCTTATAAAACATAACATGAAACGAATATTTGTTAAAAAAAAAAGACCTTAAAAAATTCCTGCTTACAGAATGAAATTCAGTGATCTGATTTGCATTTTCCCCGTGTTTTTTGTGTTCACACTGCTCCTGAATAATCTGTTCAGTGTCACATTTGAGGGGAAAAAAACAGATTGGGTTCGATTCAAGATGCACAATGCTGCTCCTTCACTCCATTTTTCCATCACCTGAGAAATGGAAGCATCCTGTTGAAGCACAATACTTAGTTGATGCTGAATGTGTTTTTTTCAGTACTGTAGAAAGTGAAATCAGCCTGTTTGCATTCTGAGAAGTATAAATCTGAATCCATTACCCCGCATGTAATTTAAAAACTGTTAAATGCGGTTGTTTTGTCACACGGTTGCTATTTATGGAAATGGCAATCTCAATGAATGAGATGTGATCATCTTTGTCTTTGTCATAGAATTACCATGACACGTTGAATTTTAGTCTGTTATGTTTGACTTGTTTACTGTTTAGTCAGATTGTTACATGTATGGCCAAGGACTTTCTAAATTTTTATTGAGTTTCCATAAACATCTTTGTTTGTGTTCACTTTAAAAGCTAGCAAATGACAGTATTGCTAACAAGCATTTTTGGAGTTAGTGTCACTGTAGGGACTATACTGCAGGAACGCAGGCAACCCAGTGAGGAAAGAATGGAAATGTATGGGTAAAGAATTCTGTAATTTTTGAAATGTTTGAAAATGTTACTAAGAACTTTGGAAATATTTCAAAAATGTTCAATCCCAACACACAAGATATAACTTCAAATTTTATTGTGTTTTTTCCTGTTATCCGTAATACTTGTTGTCCTTTGTATGGTAATATGGCATTACTAATAGGAGCAGTGCAAGATGGATTAAAAGTGTAAATCATATCATGACCAAAATCTTTAAATCTAGTTAAGAAGGAAATTTTGGAGTTGATTTTTTTTAATTTTTTTTTTAGGATCCTTTTGGTAATTGCAGTATGAAACAACAACAGCTGACAGATATATTCCTGACACCGCACAGTTTTCACAGTTTTGTATACAGGTCAAACACCTTCATTGGTACTGGTACTAAACCTATTTCCTTAAAATTAATAAATTCGAGTTTGCATGTTCTCCCCGTGTCTGCGTGGGTTTCCTCTGGGGGCTCCGGTTTCCTCCCACAGTCCAAAGACATGTAAGTCAGGTGAATCGGTCATACTAAATTGTCCCTAGGAATGAATGGGTGTGTGTGTCTGTGTGTGTGTGTCTGTGTGTGTGTGTGTGTGTGTGCCGGCCCTGTGATGGCCTGGCAGCCTGTCCAAGGTGTCTCCCCACCTGCTGCCCAATGACTGCTGTAATAGCCTCCAGCATCCCCGCGACCCTGAGAGCAGGAAAAGCAGTTAATATAATGGATGGATGGATGGATGGATAGATAACTTTAAAGAGAGCAGAAAAGGACATGACATGTTCCACGAAATTTAAGCTGTGATCAGACATGAATTCAAATCTGATCTGAAGTCGACATTAGGTCAGCGTGGTTTTTCCTCAGCTCTGACCATCAAATTGCTAGTAGGATTACACTGTACGTTGGACTTTCCCAGCTATCCTTGCTTTTTACTTTAAAGAGTCATTCTTTGCCTCGGTGGTTCTTAACTTTTTAGATAGATTTTGTGATTCCTAATTGCAACTCACTGACATAGGCATTTGCGTGCATCGAATGGTGAGCTATGACACCAAATAATGATTTTCATTTCCAATTTTGATTTTATTGGAGGGGTCTTTAAGGATGAGAAGGGTTGTTTCAAGAGAAAAGTGTCTTGATGCATGCTCAATAGTCCAGGTAAGAAAATCAAAGAAGGTTGAATCAGTTCATCTGGATACAACATTTATTGACAGATACGTTTCATCACTCATCTAAGTGACCTCTTTAGTCTAAACTGATATCCCCACCCTTATAAATAATACAGTTGGATAACGACTGAAACCAATGAACAGTTTCATATGCAAATATGGGTGTGACAATTACTAGAATTTCAATGGCCATGAAACCGAACCAAACCACCGAAACCAATGACGAACAATGCGTAACAAGTTGGATGAAACTGGTCGTTGGCTTCAGTCGTTATGCATTTGATTGTTATGCATCTGTCAGTATCTTACAATACAGTGATTGCAAACATTCCCTAATCCTCTGAATAGTACACATGGCCATTGAAACTCTTGTGAGACCAGCTATGTTATATGGTTTGGAGACAGTGGCACTGACGAAAAGACAGGAGGTGGAGCTGAAGGTGGCAGAGTTGACGATGCTAAGATTTTCATTGGGAGTGACAGAAGAACTACAGGATTAGGAATGAGTATATTACAGGGACAGCTCAGGTTGGACGGTTTGAAGACAAAGCAAGAGAGGCCAGATTGAGATGGCTTGGACATGTGCGGAGGAGAGATGCTGGGTATATTGGGAGAAAGATGCTGAATATGGATGCCAGGGAAGAGGAAAAGAGAAAGGCCAAAGAGGAGGATGTGGTGAGAGAGGACATGCAGGTGAATGGTGTGACAGGAGGATGCAGAGGACAGGAAGAAATGGAAACAGATGATCCGCTGTGGCGACCCCTAACGGGAGCAGCCAAAAGTAGTAGTAGTAGTAGATGCAACTGTATTGTTTATAAGGGTGGGGATACCTACAGTCAGTTTAAACTGAAGAGGTCACTTAGTTGAGTGATGAAACGTATCTGTCAATAAACGTTGTATCCAGATGAACTGATTCAACGTGGTTTGAATTTCAAGAGAAACACGTTTCTTACAGTGATTAGAGAAATGAGCCCATGAATCAATAATGGAAATATTGTTTTCACATCACATGAATTGGCTTGTGACCCAATAGTTTATGAACCACTGTGTTACCCTGTTGTCAGGAATCAATAGATTTTTCTTTCCCTCTGCCAACTGGTGTCTGTTGCTCCTTTAGACATCACTATGAGGAAGTGGCAGCCGACGAGCACAACAGTGATGAAGTGGATGCTATGAAGTATGCAAAAAAGAGACGAATTGAGGAGAATTCTCATGAGGGTTCATCTCGTCATGCATGGAGAGGTAAGATAAAGGCTGTGTAAAACTACTGTATTGCTATAGTCAAAGTTGTCGTAGACTGCTACTTCAACTCTTCCCTTTTCCCAAGAGTTTAGACAGGTGACCAGTCTAGTCTTGATTGTGCTGTAGTCACTAAATCATTTTTTCAAACGATTGCTTATCGGCCAATTCATTTACGGCAGTGGTTTAATGATGCTGGGACACAGCCAGATCCTAGATGTATGGAGTGTGCCCTAGCACATCCAGTCACACCACCTAAAGACAGACATGGTATTATGATAGCAAGTTATCAGCCTCCAGGTATAAAAGAATAAATCCCAAGCACATACAATCACAAGGAGAATATTGTGGCCAACTTTCCAGAGTTGCTCAGTGACATTCTTCACACAATTGTACTATCAGGGGTCCCACACATACACGCAACGGTAGCAAAACTGAACTCTGTACCATAGTCGATATTGTGTTTATTGATGGATACGTTTCATCACTCAACTAAGTGACCTCTTCAGCCTAAACTGACTGCAGGTATCCCCACCCCTTGTAAACAATACATTACAATACAGTTGCATAATGACCAAAATCAACGACCAGTTTCATATGCAAATATGGGTGTGATCATTTACTAGAGTTTCAATACACATAGTGGGACATTAGCAGGTTTTTTGGCCGGTGGGAAAAGGGCCTTTTCCCACTGGCCAAAAAAACCCCCGCTAATGTCCGCCTTTGGTTAATGTAAAAAGGCGGATGTTAGCGGGTTTTATTGGCCAGTGGAAGAAGTGTAATAATACAGTACACATGGCCATTGAAACTCTAGTTAATGGTCACACCCATGTTTGCATTTGAAACTGGTCATTGGTTTCGGTCATTATGCAGCTGTGTTGATAATAAGGGGTGGGGATACCTGCAGTCAGTTGAGACTGAAGAGGTCACTTAGATGAGTTTCTCTCAATAAATGTTGTGTCCAGATGAACTGATTCAACTTTCTGTGATTTCCTTACCTGGATTATTGAGCATACATAAAGACAAAAATGGCAAGAGTAAGGTAGAAGAGTATTATTGTGATTATTATGATTATGGTTATATTAACATGTGTCTTTAAAAGAAATATTTCTAATTAAGAAGTCAAGGAAATGTACATCAGTTAATTCTAATAGCATCACATAGCCTTCCCAGCTGAATGATGGCTATAACCTCCATCAAAAGCTTCACCTCCAATTCTGCATATTTCTCTAGCTCTCCCTCAGTTAATGCTGCTGTGCGGGGCTGACGTCCTGGAGTCCTTCAGGATTCCCAACCTGTGGAAGCAGGAGGACATCATTGAGATAGTGGGTCGTCATGGCATGGTCTGCATTACCCGCAGCGGCAACGACCCCCACAAGTTCATCCATCAGTCTGACACCCTGTGGAAGTATCACAAGAACATCCACACAGTCCATGAGTGGGTTACCAATGAGATTTCGGCCACTCACGTGCGCCGGGCTCTGAGGAGAGGCCAGAGCGTCAGGTACCTGCTGCCGGACCCTGTGCTCAGGTACATACAAGAGCACAACTTGTACAGCGCCGAGAGTGAGCAGAAAAACGCTGACGTTGTCCTAGCACCTCTTCAGAGATACACGGGTGCCTCTTCGAGCTGAGGAAGCATGTTTCTGCTTCCAGTCGAAGAACACACTAGAACTGCCAGTTTTCTCACTGCTCTGGTGTTTTAAATGTCACAGCTGTGCTGATTTTACTATGGATTTTTTTTTTTAACAACACAAACTGTATGCACTTTCATACTTCATATTGTGCATTTTATGTTATTCCACCAGTGCCTGGTCAGAAAAATAGTTTTCCGTGAGTGTGATTTGGGGTTTTTTTTTTGGGAAAATAAACCTGCTGTAGAATTTCATGGATGAAAGTAGTTTCCCTTTGCTGTAAATTAGTGTGTGTGTGTGTGTGTGTGTGTGTGTGTGTGTGTGTGTGTGTGTGTGTGTGTTTGTCATCAGAGAGCACATTTACGCAATCGTCCAGAATTAAGTGACAGTTCAACCAGCTTTGAGGTAGTCTAAAAGGCCGTGCTTATGAATTGTCTTTTTTTTTTGTGTGGGTTTCAAATTAGAGATCGACTACCTTCTGTGAAACAGTCAACAAATGTTACTTGTGTCTAACGCATATACAAAGATTGGGATTCAGTCATTTGATGAATTGTAATGATTTTACGTACTTTACAACAAAAACGATTTTGCCTTGGACAAGTTAATACAATTTTCACCTCTCAACTCGTGCTTATTTTACGTTAACCAGTTTCTTTCTGCCTATACCCCCAGGCAATAGCAAGTGGTATGCACTTAATGTGTTTACATAGTTTTTGTTGTGGTTTTACAAATGATGACTATGGTGTGGATTGAATGAAAAAAAAAGACTACTCTTAGCTCTATATTGTTGATGTAAAACAAGATAAAGTGACCCTCCTGACGAGCTAATGTTCCCTAACGAGTATGAAGGCCACGTTGACACCTGCCCTGTTTGATTAAAATTCTCTTTTTGTTAATTGCCACTTGTGGCTTTGTTTTTCTTCTGCTTATCACTTTTACAGAGCAAATACAGTATGTTAAGATAATTAAAATCTGATAATTGTGTGTTATAATGTAAACCTAAATAGCCCCCATAGATGTAATGACTGATTTAGATTACAATCTCAAATGATTGTGAGCAAATTTGTTACCAGAGTTGGAGTAATGATAACAAAACAACACCTTTTCAGGTCTTAATGTTGTCCTAATTCCTTTCTGGAGGGCAACATGCGATTAATGCCAGAATAGAATAAATAAGATGCTCCACAAACTTGACTGAATGAAAGCTTTTGTCAATTCTCCAATGCTTTAGTTTTTTTTTTGTGGCTTAATCTGTATTCAGTCAGCCAGGTTTATTCCATCGTGTTTTCCCACCATCACGCTTGTGGTTGGAGAACAACAAAGAGAAGATTCCCTTCATATTTTCTCTTCTCTTCAGTTGTCTACTTGCTGGATGCTTCAGCGTTTGAGAAAGCAAGCCAGGCATGTTCATGGGTTTGGTGAGATGTTTGTGTTATCTCGTAAATGGGAGCAAGTCAGTTCCTCCTAAGGTGTGTGTAACTGTCCGCAGCTATCAATCATATTGTTCTCTTTATCGGAACAGTAAGCTGCATCATTTTCACATCAAGCACCTGTTGATGCTGCCTTGGTTTCCTCCTCATGAGTATGAGGTTGCTTCCAAACTGTTATTTTTACCATCTGAACAACGTAATGACCTTATTTACAAGAGTGAATGTAAAACTCATCTGAAGAACAAGATTAGTAGATACTCTGACTACTTTCGCTCATCTTTATTTTAGAATTAGTGAGTGATGATTTTCAAATAACTCATTTACTGAAAAAAAGATATTCTTGAAAGAAACCTTTCACATAATATATTTATATTTCTGTGGATTTCAGATGTATCCTTGTCTGAGGGTTTATAAAGTAACAGGATCCGTGGGTTTGCTAAACTGTAGTGTGCTGTGCATTACGGTTTTGTAACAAATACAGTTTACAGTGTGGTAAAGAATCTTCATCAAACTCGTGTTGGGTGTACTTTTATGTGTGAGCCTGAGGGACATTTTGGAAGAGTCTCACCTCTTCATCCTTTCTTTGCCCTCAGGTCATTGTAAGGAATGACAAGGACCCACCTCCTTCCAAAGCGCAAACACCTCAAAAACCAGTTTCTTCTCTGCTGCCTCTCACAGCTTCTCATCTCATGAGCCCAACAATTTTGAGTGAAGAGGCGACTTTTCTCATATCCGCAAAAAAAAAAAGAAAAAAAAGTCCTATCTTAATGAAAAAGGCCAGCAAGCTTCTGTGGTACATGGGACATGGTTAGCAATGTCAACTTCGAGGGCTACATGATTGCACTGGGTAAGCCCTTGCAGCTTTTTATGACTTATTTTGCTCCTACAGTATTTGCCCATATCAAACCTGTTTGAACGAATCAGGATATTTGTGTTTCTGCGTCTCAAAAGGATTTTTACAATCACATGCATGTATTTAAAGCTGAATTTAAAACAGACAAGATTTTGTCTTATAATGAATACTAAACAATTATTTGGCTGTGCCTTTGCAGCAGTGCTATGAATTGCATGCATGGAACAATACCAGGAAGGGGAGGGTGTTTATTTTTGGAGCCTATGCGGGAGTTTGTCCATCTAATTTATGGTCTGTGCCGTCGGGGAAAAGAAAAAAAACCCATTTACTGCCCTTTTCAGGTATCAGCCCTTCCTTACGGAAAATTGCACTGAGGTTGAAACAGAGGAAAGTGATTGAGCAGCGACATTTTCAAAACCTTCAGCACCTTCCGGACTTACACCCTTCCCTTCAAAGTGGATGAGGAGTTTGATGAATTTACCCAGGGAGTGGACAACAGACATGTCAAGGTAAAAAACAGTAGGGATTAATGGTGTTAAGTTCAGAGGTAGGCTGCGTATGAAAGTACACATTTTTAAGTTTGTAAAATATTACGGTTAGGGCATCCGGGTAGCAAAGCGGTCTATTCGGTATCCTACCAACACGGGGATCGCCTGTTCGAATCCCCGCGTTTTATACTGTAGCGAAATCGGAAGACAACGCAACCACAGGAACTGCCGCGGCCGGGAAGCGAACCCGTATCGCAGGAGGCATCGCTAACCGCTCGAGTAAAGGGTTAGACCCGCTAGCCAGCGGCCAGCGTTGTTATGTCTGCACACATCGACAGTGCTGCATTTGATTTGGTGCTGTTCTATTGTGCTGGGATCGATTGGTGATGCCTGCGGGCTCTGGGTTGTTTGATCGGGTCTTCCTGTGATGCTGTGTCAGTCTAAATAAAGAATGCAACGTAGCAGTTGTGTCGAGCGACAGCGCTGTGTCCTGACGTGATTGCTAAATACAATAAGCGTGTCTACTTATTCATGCACGTTACAATACTGTAACGTGTGTAATATTTGCTAGTAATATTTGATTTGCTAATGTCCCTTACGGCTTTCCGTAGCGCCACAACAAAGTCACGTGATGTACGTAACAACGTCAGTCGGAATCCGGTCGGTGAATAAACACCCAGCACGAGAGAAGTCGTCCTTGCTTCATTAATGTTATAAGTTAACATAGCCAGAGGGCACAGAACATTACATGGTGTCAGAGTAGCGGAGTTTAAATACCCAATATGGATTCGTACGGCGTTCCAGCTCCACGGATGGACTGGGAATCGGCGAACTTACCTGAAGCATGGAGACGATTTCGACAAACAACGGAGCTAATGTTCACGGGCCCCCTGCGCGGGAAGAACGAAGAGGAGAAATGCAGCTACCTCCTGCTCTGGATAGGGGAAAAAGGGCGCGATGTGCACAACACTTGGACACTCAGCGGAGAACAAGCCAAGAAGCTAGAAACGTACTACGATAAGTACACTGAGTACATCACCCCCAAAGCAAACCCGATTTATGCCAGATATAAATTTCATGAAAAGATGCAGGGAGAGAGTGAATCCTTCGAACGATTTGTAACTGAGCTAAAGCTCCTAGTCAAAGACTGTGGCTACCCAAATGCCGACGAGATGGTCAGGGACCGCATCGTGTTTGCCACTAACTCACCCAGAGTGAGAGAAAAGCTACTTAGCCAGGGAGCTGAGCTAACGCTAGAGAAAGCCATAGATGTAGCCCGCTCACACGAGCTAGCAAAGCAACAGCTAACGTTTATGGGCCAGGGCAGCACACATGAAACGGTGCACGCAATAGGCAGAAAGACTTACAAACCGAACGCACCCAAAGCAGCTAACGCTAACTTCAGACAAAGGGACGTTAGCACCGCCGCCAGGGCGTGTAGCTATTGTGGAGGGCTACACGGCGCTAAAGCCACTTGCCCAGCTAAGGGTAAACAATGCATTAAATGCAAGAAGCTCAATCATTTTGCTAAAGTATGCAAGTCTAGCTCCCAGGGACAGACAAAGTACTACCGCGGCACAGTACATGCCGTCGGAGAGAACCCAGAAGAGTACACCACTGACAGAGAGCAGGAAGAACTGTACTTCGACAACATTACAGTGGAGAGCACCGCTGTGGGAGAACAGACAGAGCTGTACATAGACTGCATCTCAATAGAGAACAACGGAAAAAGCAACGAGCAGGCTTACGTAGAGGTTGGAATTGGCACACCTCCACAGAAGGTAAAGTTTAAACTAGACACTGGGGCACAGGCCAATACTATTCCCACCAACCTGTTCCAGGCGCTGTTCAAAAATGTGACACTGAAACCAGCAATACACAGACTCACTGAATATGGAGGAGGCGCGCTGAGCGTGAAAGGCACATGCAAACTCAAATGTAAGTACAGAGACAATGCAATGATGCTGGACTTTTACGTCATTGACACAAACGCCCCACCAGTCATGGCAATGAAAACATGCCGTGACCTAAACTTGGTAAAAATAGTGATGGCTGTGAGCGAGGAAAACAATGTCACATCACAGAGCATAATGGATGAGTATGCAGATGTTTTCCAGGGAATAGGAGAGTTCCCAGGCGAGTGCACCTTCCGCGTCACACCAGATGCAACGCCGGTCGTCTGCCCGCCACGCAGAATCCCCATCGCCCTACGCAGCAAACTGAGGGACGAGCTTGACAGCATGGAGAAAGGCGGCATAATCTGTAAGGTAACAGAACCCACAGAATGGGTGAACGCACTCGTCATTGTTGAGAAGCCAAAGACAGGCAAACTTAGAGTGTGTTTAGACCCCAGAGCTCTTAACAAAGTGATACAACGACCTCACTACCCCCTCCCCACGCTGGAGGACGCCACCACAAAGCTCGCTGGAGCTGAGTACTTTAGCGTGTTAGACGCGCGGTCAGGCTATTGGGCCATCAAACTGAGCACTGAATCCTCAATGTTGACGACATTTAACACAGTGTTTGGCAGGTATCGTTTCCTCAGACTGCCATTCGGAATCGTGTCCGCTCAAGACGAGTTCCAGAGACGCGTGGATGAAACATATGAAGGATTGGACGGTGTGACGGCCATAGTGGACGACATACTAGTGTTCGGCAAGACTAAAGAGGAACATGACCAGCGTCTCAGAGCGATGCTGAAGCGCACAAGGGAGCGAGGGGTGCGGCTCAACCCCGACAAGTGTCACATATGCGTGTCCGAGGTAAGCTACTTCGGCCACACGCTCTCACACGAAGGCATCAAACCAGACCCACACAAGGTGAAGGCGGTCAAGGACATGCAACCCCCACAGAACAAAGCAGAGCTGGAGACAGTCCTCGGCATGATCAACTACCTCGCCAGATTCGCTCCACACCTCTCACAGATAAACTCACCCCTCAGACAGCTTCTGAAACAGGACAGTGAGTTTGTGTGGGATGCAGTCCACGACAAGGCGTTCCAAGAGATGAAGAATCTCATTACACAGCACCCAGGTCCAGTACTCTCATATTTCGACCCGCAGAAAGAGCTGCGACTCCAAGTGGATGCATCCAAAAGTGGCCTTGGGGCTGTCATGCTCCAAGATGGCAAACCAATTGCCTATGCGTCCAAGTCACTCAACAGCACTGAAGAAAACTACGCACAGATAGAGAAGGAGCTCTACGCTGTGGTCTTCGGCTGCAAGAGGTTCCACGAGTACATGTATGGACGAAAAGTGATTGTGGAGTCAGACCACAAGCCTCTGGAGGCAATACTAAAAAAGCCACTGGCAGCAGCACCACCCCGGCTGCAACGGATGATCCTGGCGCTCCAAAAATACGACATCCAAATCATCCACCGCCCCGGTAAGGACATACCGGTGGCCGACACACTGTCACGCAAGTCAATAGAACACCACGACAGTGACCTACAGGAAGGGATGGAGGCCCAAGTGCACACAGTCCTCAGCAACATCCCTGTGAGCGACACAAGACTCACAGAAATCAAGCAGGAAACAGCGCAAGATCCACAGCTCACCGCACTCAGACGAGCCACACTCACTGGCTGGCCAGACACAAAGAAAAAGTGCCCGCCCAGCATCCAGGAATACTGGAACCACAGAGCAGAAATCTCAGAAATGGACGGTATCCTGTTCAAAGGTGAGAGAATCATTGTCCCCCAAAAGCTTCGCAAGGACATGATACAGCGCATCCATGCCAGCCACCTTGGCGTGGAAAAAAGCAAATGCCGAGCAAGAGACTTACTGTTCTGGCCTGGCATGGGGAAACAGATCGAGGATGCGGTAGCAGACTGCAGCATATGCCAAGAACGGCGCAGCGCAAATGCAAAGGAACCAATGATGTCACACGCCATACCCGAGCGGCCGTGGCAAGTGATAGGCACAGACCTATTCACATGGAACTCACAGGACTTCATAGTCACTGTGGACTACTACTCCAGATTCTTCGAGCTAGAAAGACTTTACAGCTGCACCTCATCTGCCGTCATCATGAAGCTGAAAGCAGCAATGGCTCGACACGGAATCCCCGAGACTATCATCAGCGACAACGGTCCGTGCTACAGCTCTGGTGAGTTCCGCAACTTCTCACAGACATGGGGTTTCTCACACACCACCACAAGCCCCCACTACCCACAGAGCAACGGCCTCTCCGAGAAGACTGTCCAGACGGCCAAACGCATCCTGGACAAAGCCAAAGCTGAGAACAAAGACCCCTACATGAGCTTACTGGAGTATCGCAACACACCGGTGGACAACCTGAAATCACCGGCACAGCTACTGATGAGTCGGAGGCTGCGGTCCATTCTCCCATCAACAGCAAAACACCTGCAGCCACAGATCGCCAGTCAGGAGGATGTTCACAAAAGGAGAGAGGTATGTCAACAGCGCCAGCAGGCATACTACAACCGAACAGCCAAACCTCTGCCCCACCTGCCCGCAGGCACACCAATCCGCTTCCGGCAGGAGGATGGATCCTGGAGACCTGCAACTGTGGAAAGACCAGCGAACACAGACAGGAGCTACCACATCCAAACCAAAGAAGGTCAGATCTACCAACGCAACCGTCAACACCTGCGACAAAGCAGAGTGAACACTCACACTACACACACACACACTTCACAGCAGACTGTTACCAGCGCTAACAACAACACACAAGCCCATCAGCAAGAGCATGCTGAACCTCCAGACACGAACAATCAGCGACAACCAGACACACAGCCTGGTTACACCACGAGGTCAGGTCGCACGGTCAAACCAAGACAAATCCTTGACTTATGAATGTAAAAAAAAAAAAAAAAAAAGATGAAATGTTATTACGGTGTCACATTTAGACAGGGAAGGAAATGTTTTACACTACTTTGTTGCAGTCCAGTTATATAAGAGTTCCATTTTCATATTCTTTCTTATTAAGATTGTATTCGTTTATAAACGTGCTCAACGTGGTCTGTATCTCTGCAGAGAAAGCAGCACTTTTCAGAAAAAGGGAGATGTAATATTTGCTAGTAATATTTGATTTGCTAATGTCCCTTACGGCTTTCCGTAGCGCCACAACAAAGTCACGTGATGTACGTAACAACGTCAGTCGGAATCCGGTCGGTGAATAAACACCCAGCACGAGAGAAGTCGTCCTTGCTTCATTAATGTTATAAGTTAACATAGCCAGAGGGCACAGAACATTACAACGTGTATGGATAAGAAGACACGCTGGCCGCTGGCTAGCGGGTCTGACCCTTTACGTCGTGGCAATTTATACCCGAGCGTTCACCCATTACGTCCTTGCGGCCCCCCCTTACGTCCACTTACGTCCACCGCAAGGGCCTGACGTGTGCCTCCCCGAAATCCTAGACGCACGTCGAGGCGACGTAGCTCGAGCGCAGCAGCATTGGTTGTGATTGCTCCACTAACCACATCCGCTGGAGGCCGCTTTTCCTGGTTTCTGCTCGAGAAACACCGCCATTTTTAAACGTCTTCGAGTCAGCTGGTTGGTTTTGTAGCACATTGTTTGAGTTGTATTCAGTGTAGAGTTATCTTCTGCATTTGTAGCACATTCTTTCATTCAGCAATCAAGTCGATAGAATCCAGAGTGTAGAATGAACAACTTGGAAGAGCGTCTGGCGGAGGAAAATCGCAAGCACGCGAACCTGTACGAGGTGTCCGCGAGAAATTATAAGGACCATCAGATGTCCACCAACTCGTGGGAGCAGATCTCTCGGAACACCGGGTTGTCGGTCGATGAATGCAAGCTGAAGTGGAAGAATCTGAGGGACCGGTTCGCACGTGTGAAAAAATCAATGGCGACAAGCAGCGGTGATGCAGGCGGCAAGAAAGTCCCTCTAACTTACCATATGCTCTCCTGGATGGGACCGCATATCAAACACCGGGCCACCTCATCGAAGAGTCTCGGTCGGTCGGTCAGTCTTTACAAAAAAACCGGTGTGGCATTGAATTGCATCTCGACACGTAAACCCCACGCAGAACCATCACGGTCTCATGACGGCGTCCAAGCAACGGCGTGGTTCTTACGTGGCCATTACGTGATCACCACGGACGACCATAAAACAAGCTTTACTGTAGCGAATTCGGGGCGGCAGCCCGGAAACCGTCACAGGCGGGATGCGAACCCGGATCTCCCGCACCACGGGCGACGACATCAACCAGTCGACTACAGGGTCCGACCCGTTAGCTAAAGGCTAGAGGGTCTATTCATCTGTGATCGTTACACTACCTCCCTCCTTCGGAACGCGCGCTTCAGCATACCCGCTCCCCCACGCCTCTGGGCGCACGCGCTTCCGATGGCCACACGGTCTCACCATCCCACTTCTGACATCAATGTAGCGAATTCGGGGTGGCAGCCCGGGAACCGCCGAAGCCAGGGCGCGAACCCGGATCTTCCGCACCACAGGCGAAAACGTTAACCGGTCAACTAAAGGATCCGACCCGTTAGCCAAGGGCTAGCGAGTCTGTGCATCCGTTATCGTTACATTACCTCCGGCTTGGTCGGGCGTCCCCACAGACACAATTGGTCGTGTCTGCGGGTGGGAATCGGTATTGCGACCTGGTCGCTGTGTCATGTATTGGTTAGTTTGACACCAGTACTCTTAGCGAGGACGTCATGAGAAGACGCATTGTATGACGTGAGTTCTTCTGATAAAGAAAGCAAAGAGTTGAATACGTTTGTGTCACGAGTATGATTTAATTCGCTATGTCTATTGGTCTAACTGAATGTATCAAGACAGACAGACACAACACCGGCGGCGACGACCCCGTGCTCCTTTAGCTAGATAGATATTCAAGTTTGGATAGGTATTGTAGCGAATTCGGGAGGCAACCACAGGAACTGCCGCGGCCGGGACGCGAACCCGTCTCGCCCGCACCGCGGGAGACATCGCTAACCGCTCGATTTAAGGGTCAGACCCGTTTTAGTAGCGCGTGCGCCCAGAGGAGTGAGGGAGCTGATATGCTGAAGCGCTGGGACGCGCTTCCCGAAGGAGGGGGGGGGGTAGTGTACCGTGCATAGATAAGTAGACACGTTGGTCCTTGACTCACGGGTCGGACCCTTTAGTCGACTGGTTAACGTTGTCGCTTGCGGAGTGGGAGACACGGGTTCGCGTTCCAGCTGTGGCGGTTGCTGGACTGCCACCCGAATTCGCTATAGTATGGAGAAAACCGGCATTTAGAATTTTGCCTGCTCCGCCGTGAGGACGACTCTACAGATGCCACGTGACAGCGGAGAAGAGCTCAACTGTTACACTTAATCGGACCAGATGCAAAAGACATATTCGCGACTTTGCCGAACACAGGTTAACCAGTGGACTATGCGGCGGCAGTGCGCGCTTTAAATCTCTACTTCGTACCCCAAATCAACGCAGCATATGCCAGACAGACGTTTCACGAGCTGTCCCAAAAGCCAGGTGACACTACAACAGTTTTCCACTCGTTTGCGGCAGGCAGCCAAAGACTGTGGGTTTGGGGGGGGGGGTCCTCCCTATAGTCCCCGGGTCCTATAGTCCCCGGGTCCTATGTTCCCCGCTTTGTATGAGACCGGGGAATATCGGACCTTTTTGTATACAGAGGGCCCTATATTCCCCACTTTTCCCCAGAAGGGGCCTATGTTCCCCGTTTTGTATGTGCAGGGGAACATAGGACCTTTCTTTATAAAAGGGTCCTATGTTCCCCTAGGGCACCCGGGGAACATAGGACCCTTTTTATAAAGAAAGGTCCTATGTTCCCCGGTCAGCAGGTTTGACGCTGTTTGGCGCAAAAAGTGCATTTTCAATAATGCATTATTTAGGGCAGATTATTAAGAAGACAATGAATCATACGATTTCTATTTTTATATCACAAAAACGAATTCACAAAGTCCAGGTTGGCTAAAGTATGTGGAAACTTTCGACACTAAACCAATTTCAACTTATTAGGCTATAGCCTATATTTGGGCGCATAACCCACCCCGGTAGTTCTCTGATATTTATGCGTGAAATGTGTCACTTATCGAGGAAAATGCGCCTCGCCGAGTAGGTGAGCTGGCTCGTCTGTGTCTGAATGTAATATACTAAGCCTATGCTCCTTGGGCAATTGTACCCGCGCATAGCTCAGTCGGTAGAGCTCTCGCCTATGGATCGCAAGGTCGTGAGTTCGATCCCGGGTGCCGCCAACTCAGCGTATGAGTAGCACATTGTGCGAGAAGTGCTGGGAGCTGAGGATAGGTGTTGTGTTCCGTCCTCAGCAGTCCATCTCCCAGAGATCCAGTGCATTGTACCAGGGATAGACTCCTGCGAAAGCTAGCTGATATCGACAATAGGCCAATTCCGACCCACTTCTTCTATGTTCGCTAGAAAGCCGTCGTTCCCAAAACCATCTGCTCAGTAAGGCCCTTTAAGCATCATAATTGTAATGATAATAACATAATAATTATGACAATAATAATAATAGCCTAATAATAATAATAATAATGATGATGATGATAATAATAACAATATAGCCTTATATTAGAAATGCTAAAAATTGGATAATTGAAATATTTATAATTATAAAGTAGGCTAATATAGCATGGTAATAACAAAATAATAACAATATCTGCCTGGTCTCTTAAGATTCTAAGATGCTGTATGCTACAGAAATAACAGGACATAGGCCTAGGCTAATGAATACGCCTTTTTGACAAAATATGAATGAAAGGCTAATCAACAACGCTAAAGCTGAATCACAAAACTCATATTGCTCGAAAAATAATTTATAAATAGCCAAATGCACACATGATTTCGAGTTTGGAAATATTTAAAACTTGTCGTGGATGTGTGGTCATCTGCACGCAAGTTTCCTGGCGTTCTAAACCACATGATCAAAATTCACCAATGTCTAAACCGCCTGCCAACTTGCAACAATTTGCAACAATCGGTTGTTATCGGTGATAACTCATGGACTCACTGTCATGTGCTTACTAGCCTACAAGAAGACAAACAATGGCGATAGTTATGGATGGTGATCGAGGGGGCAAAGTGTTGGTACATGAGAACTTCAGATATCAGAAGCACCGCACCAATCAAGACACCATTAGATGGAGGTGCTGGAGGTGGAACTGTAGAGTGCCACTGATCACAAATAGATTTGAAGTGGAGGACGTGGATGCTAACATTATTATGGCTGTGGAACCATATATATGGATGCAACGTTCAGAACGTGCCCCCGCCCCTTCAGCCAAGTTTTTACAGTACTTGGAAACATGCATGGCTTCGTTATCCCTCTTGTGCATGCGCTGATGGGCCAGCGCACAATTGGGCACTACCAGCAGGTGCTCGATTGCATCAAACGGGAAACCAGGAGGATTACGCAGCACCACTGGGCACCTCAAAAGGCCATATGCGACTTTGAACAGGCGCTTATCAATGCGCTGGAAACAGAACTTCCAAGGGCACAAGTGAGTGGATGCTACTTCCATTTCAGTCAAGCCCTGTGGAAGAGGGTGCAAAGACTTGGACTGACTACTGCATTCCGGGATGACCTTCAGTTGGCAGCAGTCATCCGCAAGGTGATGGCACTCGGCCACCTACCACTGGACACAGTTCAAGGCAACTTCGCCCTGCTCGTTCACCACCCAGACACGAGGCGCGTCCAGCGGGACCATCCAGAGCTGCATGACTTCCTGCAGTATGTCGGGAACACATACGTCCACGATGGAGCCCTCTTCCCACATCCAATGTGGAACGTCTATGCACGCAACATGGAGCAAAGGACCAGCAACCACGTTGAGTGTAAGTGACTGAGTGTAAGTGACTAAGACTTATTTTCTGATTTATTGAATAATCAGCGAACAGACTTTATTTTTGATGTGTGGCCCATAACACGCTTAACATTTTCATGCGACACCACAGAAGCGTGCAGGCTATGATAACGTAGGCCAATTGTATGATTATGGTTGTGTAAATTAGGCTATACTGTTTTTAGTCGATTATTTGTATCATTATTTAAAAAAATAATATAGCATCGGTGTAGGACTCACAGTCAACCATTGCTTTGGATACTCTTAAAGCTTGATGAATCTACATTGTTTCCATCAATTAGCTGTGGAATTCACCATAGGCTATGTGTTTAACTTTCATTTTAAAAATCAGTTTAACACAATCCAGCATAATTTTTGGAGGTCTACATCACACAAAGGCCTACACTCCTAAAGCTGTATTATGCATTCATGTTTATCAAGCCACTGTCAACATGTTCAGCATATTCACATTTCTTTAACAGTTTACATGATTAACCTCTTGTTTTTGTTTTTGTAGCTTATCATCGCACTCTAAATGATGCGGTCCAAGTGCGCCACCCATCCCTTTGGATGTTTCTGCGCCACATTAAGGACCAGCAAACCCTGGCAGAGGAAAGGCTGGAGATGGCGGAGCGGGGAGATGCTCCCCCAAGGCGGAAGCCCAAGTGGAGGAGGTTGGAGGCCCATCTCCTGCGGCTCAAGGGTCAACTGGATGCTGGTCACAGAGATTTGGAATCATATTGGAGGGCTGTAAGCCATCACATTTTCAGATAGGCTGAGTAGAGGTTTTAGCCCCTCTTTGTTGAGTAGCCTAATGGGCTAGGACTACTCATTTTGCTTTTTTGAAGAAGAAAAAAGCCTTAACGTTAGGCTAGTTAGGCCTTGGAGATTTTTGTTTTAGACCATGCCTTTTCTGGGGGGCTTCTGCCATAGACCAACCCTTTTTCAGCCAAGCTTTTACTAGAAGCATTTTGTTATTAATAGCCTATTATCAGTGTTACTATTGATAGTATTATGCCTGTAATTGTTATTTGTTATTAGGCCTCTTTTATAATTAGGCTATTATTATTATTATTATTATTAAAGAAGAACATCAAAGGATGTAAGGTAGCACTCATCAAATAAAAAAAAGACACAATTCTCTATTTTACCATTTCATTGTTTGGCATCAGTCAATAACTTGGCCGGGTGGTCTTCTTCAGAAACCTTAATGACTGATGCCAAACAATAAAATGGTGAAATAGAGGACTGCCTCTGTTATTTTTTTACCATTTGGTGAGTGTTACCTTACATCCTTTGATGTTCGTCTTTGATTCATGTTTTTGGTTTAGCACCTCCACAAGCCTTTAGTTTTTTGAGAAGCACATATTATTATTATTAGGCAATTAGCCTATTGTGTAAGGTAGGCGGCCCCCGTTGATGGATACTTTGTGCTGGTCCTAAATTCCCAAGTCCTGGTCTAAGTTCTCTGCCTAAAAAGTTCATCATTAAAGTCTTTTTGAAAGAAAGTCTGCCTAGTGATTTAATATGGAAAACGAACTGCAAAGTAACAAGAAAGTGGCTGAAGTGTCCAGTGTTGTGCAAATTGAACTTTGAGCGAAGGTGGAAATGGCTAGGTTATACTGGTAGGCGGGCCTACTGCAAGACAAACTTGCGTTGATTGCCGACTGTCCAAGCTGAGCCGGAGAGCCAACTAACTAGGCCTACTGCAGTAAATATTGGTAAGAAATAACAATAAAGCAAATTACAGCCTCTTCTAGGCCGAATTTGGATACGCACTCAAGGTGGCCTGCGATATACAACAGCCAACAATGGTAATACGGCCTAATTTAATCAGCGGAGGAATAGATTGTCGTAGCCTACATCTCAGCCATGACCCCAGTTTTTATTATTTTGGACCCGTTAAGGAAATAATTTGCAAAACGGGTTCTAAGTTCCCCGGTTTGTTCCTCGATTGGCAATAGCGGGGAATATAGGACCCTTTATTTGGAAAAAGGTCCTATGTTCCCCTGGAAACAGCGGGGAATATAGGACCCTTTTTCCAAAAGAGGGTTCTATGTTCCCCGGTGTCTATTGCAACGGGGATTATAGGACCTTTTTAGGGGAAAACGGGGAATATGGGACCCTTTTTTTCCGAAAGGGTCCTATAGGACCCGGGGACTATAGGCACGGCCCCGTTTGGGGGGGGGGGGGGTTCTGATAATCAGATAAGAGACGCTATTGTTGCACGTGTAGGTGCATATAAATAACAGACAGAGTCGAGCTGTGTCTCTTAGTAGCGTGTATTCACTGGCTGTGCTCATAACAGAACTGAGGCATGTTACACAAGGCAAGTATACATAAATCAGTGCCCCCAGGGGGAGCTGTTGGCTGCATAACCTTACCCCACAACATCTCCCTTCCTTTCGTAGAATACAATACCAAACAATATAATGGATAGTATTAGCCATTAGAACATTAGTGCTCATATCCCAATATTAAAATAGTGTAATGGAAATAGTGCATCAAGAAGAGACAGCAAGTCAATATCAACCAAAACCTTTGCAGAACAATAACAACAAAATGGTAGCATCAGAGCATCCACAAAACCACTGAATAAGAACATTAGAAGAGAACATCAGTTTTTGTTTCGTTTTTTTTTTTGTTAAATGTCCACAGTCCATTGTGTGTGTGTGTGTGTGTGTGTGTGTGTGTGTGTTTTAAACAATGTCCACTGTCCTGCGTGTGAGTGTGTGTGTGTGTGTGTGTGTGTGTGTGTGTGTGTGTGTGTGTGTGTGTGTCAATCTCAGCACAGTGTATGACCTAGAGGTCAAGTCTTTCTGGAGGCTTAATCTGCCCCCCGCTCCGGGAGAAGGCCCGGCCCTGTAACTCACGGCAGGGTGTGGTCACAGCCTGTGAGGGAGATGGCGGCGACCTCGGGGGTGATGACCTTGGACACATCGCAGGGCTGCTGACGACTTCCTCCGTGCTGCCCCCGCTCACATGGCCCCCTTCAGCTGCACACGTGCCCCCAGGCTGCTCCGGTGGCCGTTCTGTGTGGGCTGGCAGCTGTGTTAGGGGCAACCTCCGCTGGTCGGAGATAACCCTGTTGCGACGATATGTGGTTCCCTCCACGTTGACGAGATAGGACCGCGGTCCCACCTGCTGCAGGCATACACCTCTCCTCCATCGGCCTGTCCTGTCACCCGGGAGTGGTTTCATCCTGACAGGCTGGCTGACGTTCAGCTCTGGCAGATCCCTCGCAGTTCTGTCATATGTCAGCTTCGCTGCCTGATGCTTCACCCTCAGCTTGTCGGTGACCCCAGTGATGACCTGAGGTGCTAGCAGCTGGTCGGCCACAGGGAGAAGAGTTCTCAGCCTCCGTGACATCAGCCATTGTGCTGGGCTGCAGTGCATGCCCTCAGTGGGCTTGTTTCTCCAGTGTAGAAAAGCCTTCCAGGGTTCCTCGTCAGCACGGTCTGCTTTTCTGCATAGGCCTTTCACAATCTTCACTGCAGACTCTGCTTTGCCGTTAGCTTTTGGGTGTCTCGGGGAGGACATGACATGTTCGAAGCCCCACTCCCTCACAAATGCCCGAAACTCTCCACAATCAAACTGACCTCCACAGTCGGAAATGACCCGGTCAGGGATACCGTACCGTGCAAACTGCGCCTTGCACCTTTGAATGGTCATTTCTGCCGACAGGTCTGGGAGTAGATCAATCTCCCAGAAGTCCGAATAGTGATCCACCATGAGCAGGAAGTCCTGCCTTGCGTAGCTGAACAAGTCCATGCTCACCAGCTGCCAGGGACGTGTGGGGAGCGGGTGTGACATCATAGTCTCTTTCTGTTGCTCGTATGCATACTCGTTACACACTGAGCACTGCTGCACATAGTCTTTGATTTCCTCCTGCATATTTGGCCAGTAGAGAGTATCCCGGGCCTGTCTATAGCAAGCCTCACCCCCACGTGGTTGTAGTGGATCCGTTTCAGCATCTCAGGACACATAGCTTTTGGAATGATGACACGCTGGCTCCTAAAAAGCACACCGTCCTGTGCGCTTATTTCATCTCTGATGGACCAGCATCTTGATTTCCTTCATAGCAGCATCATGTTTGGGCAACCAGTGCCACAGCACATCTTTGTCCAGCAACCTTCTCAGCGGTTCACACACCTCTGACAAGCGGGGCATGAACCTCGATAAATAGTTAAAGAAGCCGACACACCGCTGAACGCCTTTTGCATCCGTGGGGTTTGGCATGTCCAGGACTGCCCTGACCTTCTCGGGATCAGCTTTGAGGCCCTCCACCGACAGTATGTGGCCGTGGAAGCGGACCTCCCTCACACGAAGCTGTAGCTTTTTTATGCTCAGCCTCAGCTTCACTTCCCTGCATCTGTCCATCAGAGCAATGAGGTTTGCGTCATGGTCAGGAACGGCCTCCTCCTCCGTGTCCCCACAGCCGACTATGAGGATGTCATCGGCTATGGGCTCAATCCCTTTCAAACCGGCCAGCAGCTCATGTTGTTTCCTCTGGTATAGCTCCGGTGTGACCGACATGCCGAAAGGGAGCTTCAGTCATCGCTTTCTACCCCACGGCATCCAGAACATTGTCATCAGGCTGCTTTCCTCATCCAGGCAACACTGCAAGAATACGTCGCGCGCATCCACCAGGGTGAAGATACGTGCCTTAGGCAGCTTGTACAGCACGTCATCTAAAGTGGGCATGAGGTAATGGGACCTTTTCAGGGCTCGGTTAAGTGGCTTGGGGTCGATGCAAAGCCTCAATTTGTCCGGCTTCTTCACTATGACCAGATTGCTAATCCAGTCTGTGGGCTGAGTGACTGTGGTTAAGTGTCCATCCTTTTCATATTGGTCCAGCTGCGCCTTAACAGCTGCCTTGAGGGCCACCGGGACATTTCTTGGTGCGCACTGGACAGGGGCCACAGCGCTATCCAACTCGAAGTGAAAATCACCCAGCAGCGACTCGACTGGGCTGGTGAACACGTCATTGTTAAGTGTTAATGAGACAGTCTTTGGTTAGCTCACCTGTCTTGCAGTGCTCCACTTTATTCAGCTCTTCGGGAATGGTGAAGCGTATCAAGCCAAGTCTCTCGCATGGCTCCCCTGAAAGCAAGGGCTTCTGGCTGGTGCGCACGACCTCAAAGTCCAGTCTGTGCGTCTTGCCCCTGATGACAGACTGTGTGCTGTACACGCCCATTGAGCTCATCCACTCACTGTTGCAGAGTCTCAGCCTGGTGAGACTTTTCTGAAGAGGCGCTCTAGGCCCCAGTCTCATCGTGTCTTTCAAGCTCATCACGTTGCAGGTGGCTCCAGAGTCAAGCTGGCACCTCTGGACCCCTCTGTGCAGTGGCAGGTTTACAAACCACTTTTTCCTTTGAGTGTTCACAGGCCCCACGCTCTCAGCCGTGTACACATCCCTCTCATCGCGGTTGCTGTCCTCCGGGTCCCCTAGCGGCGGGTCATCCACAGCGTTCAACTGATGTGCTTGCTGGCGTCTTTTCATGCATACTTTGGCAAAGTGATTAGCAGTGCCACACAAGCGACACGACTTTCCAAATGCGGGGCACAGGTCTCGCCCCCGTCTGTGCGGTGTGCCACAGTACTTGCATTCACCTGTGCCTCTCTGTGGCTGTGCAGATGTGTTGGTGGGCTCGGATGGCCTGCTGGTAGGTCTCCGTCCTGGTCACTGTCTATGTGCTACATTGATGCTCTCCCCAGGCACAGAGCTGCTAAGTGACATGGATTTTAACTTATTGTCCAACACCTCCACTGCACGGCAAATGTCAATAGCTCCCTCCAACTTAAGCTCCTTTTCTCTTAGCATGCGTCGTCTGGCGCCCTCATCAGTTGTTCCAAGAACAAGCCTGTCTCTTATGAGCTCGTCTCTTATAGCTCCATATTCACATGTGGCAGCCTTTTCTCTCAGTCTTGTGACAAAAGCATCCACAGGTTCTCCTTCCTCTTGTTTAAGGTTGCCAAAAACATACCTCTCAAAGATGACGTTTTTGGTAGGTTTAAAGTATTCCCCCAGTTTGTCAAGTATCGTTCCCGCGTCTTTCTGCTCTTCCGCTGTGAGTCCCAGGCTGTGCACGTAAACATGGAGGCATTCCTTCCCCATTAGCCTCCTGAGCGTTGCTGCCTGCACCGGCTTCTCTGCCTTGTCGATCCCGGTCGCAAGCAAATAATCCTCAAACTCTGATCGAAAGCTAGCCCAGTGGCTGTGAAGATCCCCAGTCATCTTCATAGGCTCCGGCGGCGGAATATTGGAAGCCATCGTCTTGGCGCGATGCTCATGCTAGTAGGCTAACTGAAACTTCTAACTACGCTTAGTAAAACAAATAAACGCACACTGTTCAAGCAACAGGCAACGTAAGACTCACTTTGGGTTCCAATACAGCTTCTGACACCATGTTGCAAGTGTAGGTGCATATAAATAACAGACAGAGTCGGGCTGTGTCTCTTAGTAGTGTGTATTCACCGGCTGTGCCCATAAGAGAACTGTGGCATGTTACACAAGGCAAGTATACATAAATCAGTGCCCCCAGGGGGAGCTGTTGGCTGCATAATATTACCCTACAAGAGCTATCCTGTGTAGATGTACATCAACAAATGTGCGGAAGAAACTGCTAGAAGAAGGGCTAGGCCTAACGCTCACCCACACGTTACAAATAGCTTCACAGTGAAAATGTCGAGGAGCAGATGTCAGCCATGTCATGCACGGAGAAGGCGGAGACAGAGACTGTTCGTCGCATTACATAAATGGAGGGAAATGGGTGAAAAGCGCGGCAAGGACACCAAAGGGAAATGAAGATAAAGACGAAAGGAAATGTTACAGATGTGGACACACAGACCACATGGGCAAGGATCCGAAATGCCCAGCACGAGGACAAACGTGTCATAAGTGCGGTGGGAAGGAGAAATTCTCATAGGTTTGCCGAAGAAACACAGTATGAACAATGTAGAGGGGAAAAATTGCTTTGCATTTGTGATTAATGGGAATGACATGACTGGGAGACTTACCTTTTGTGTAGGGGGAGTAAATTTGAAAATGCTGATTGACTCTGGTGCAACCAGTAATGTTATTGATGAAAACACATGGGAATGGTTAAAGTTAGAATGTATTAAGTCATTCATATATTAAGTCATCCATATATTCCTAAGACAGCGAGAAAGTTATCTTCTTATGCGTCTAGCCAACCTCTGTCAGTTAAAGGTGCCTTTACATGTAAGATTAAAATAGGTAGCAAAACTGAGCAGACAGAGTTCATTGTGGTTAAGGGCAATGGGGGCCACTACTAGGAGAGTTTTAAAAATAGGCGCAGATGTCTCAGCTGTGGTAGACATAAGACAGTCACTCGAACTGCAGTATCCAAAGATATTGCAAGGAGTGGGACGGCTGAACACAAAACAGATAAACGTGTATAGACCCGAAGGTAAAACCTGTTGCCCAACCGCTAAAGCATATGCCGTTCAACCTAAGGGGGGCAGTAGAGGCCAAAATAAAACAATTATTGGACGTGGACATTTTTCAAGATTCAAGATTTAGTTTATTGTCATTTTCACTATGTACCTGCGCACATAAATAAAAACGAAATGCCGTTTCTCCACCTCCATCCTGTATGCAGATTCATCATTATTGCTGATGAGACCCACTAATGTTGTATCATCTGCAAACTTGATGATGTGGTAGGTGTCAAATTTGGCAGTACAGTCATGGGTTAGCAGGGTGAACAAGAGGGGGCTCAGGATGCAGCCCTGGGGTGAACCTGTGCTCACTAAGATGGAATTTGATGTGAGGCTGCCCACCCTGACTGTCTGTTGCCGCCACGACAGGAAGTCCAGGACCCAGTTACATGTACCAGTGTCCACGTCCAGCAACCTCAGCTTCTCCACCAGTTGTTGTGGTATGATGGTGTTAAATGCCGAGCTGAAATCAATGACGAGGATCCTGGCATAGGTGTTCCTCCCTTCCAGGTGTGACACTTCTGTGGATCGGTTGTCTCTATATGCAAACTGTAGGGGATCTAGATGTGCTGCATGACAAGCCGCTCAAAGCACTTCATAACTATGGGAGTGAGGGCCACAGGGCGGAAGTCATTCATATTGAACTGGTAACTGGCCCCACCCCATGGGTAAACCCTGTGGTTATTGTACCAAAATCAGACCATGATGTAAGGTTATGTCTAGAAATGAGACGTGCAAACCAGGCCATAGTGGGAGAGCGATATCCAATCCCCACTGTGGATGAGATACTTCAAGGGATGAATCGCTTGATGGAGCTATCACCAGCTTGAACTGACCCCTGAGTCAAGGGAAATCACCACCTTTGCAGTGCGTAACGGTGTGTGCGGATACAAAAGACTAATATTTGGGGTATCTTCAGCTTGCAAACAGTACCAACACATAATAGCCAATGCCTTGGCTGGAATTGAAGGTGTTGAAAACATCTCAGACGACATCATTGTGCACGCAGCCGACCGGGAAACACACGACAGATGCCTGCACGCTGTCATGACCAGACTGATGGAAAGGGGACTGACGCTGAACCCGGAAAAGTGTCAATTCAACATGGACAGGTTAATATTGGGGCTGTCAAACGACTAAATTTTTCTTAATCGTGATTAATCGATGGATTTCAATAGTTAATCTCGATTAATCGCGTTTTTTATCACACGTTTAAAATTCTGTTATTTTGCATTTCACAACAGTTTTTAAGTCCATATTAACAATGTAAAGCAATTCTTACAAGTGTATCTTGATTGAGAATCAAATGAATGCAAAGAAAGTTTCGCAAGCGCTGTAGTCAACTTCTTCGATTTAGCTTCATCCACAGGTCTGTGGCGATTTGCGCTCTCCAAAATAGTGCTTTGCCTGTGCCTGTTAGAATCCATCTGATTCGCTGCACTTGTATGCTTGGCTGGTGGTAGCTCAAACTCGAAGTACTTCGGTGATATTTTAATTACACAAGGTGTAAATAGCCGTCTGGGAGTTTTTTGTTGTTGTTGTTGTTGTTGTTTAAGTAAAACGAGCCATTCAGATGAGTATTACTGACATTCTTCTCCATGACTGCGGCAGTAGGAAACAGGAAGCGGCTGCAGCATTTGACAATAAGTAAGGGAACGTCGAAGGGACAAAAAAGCAGCACGCGATTAACATGATTTTAAAAAAAAGGAAGAAAAACGCATTATGATCGACACTTAATCTAATCGCCATTAACGCTGACAGCCCTAATTGACATTCATGGGATTTTGTTGTCTGAAAAGGGCATCGGACCAATGGCAGAGGGTGCAAGTGGTGGCAGATGCTTGAGAACTAGAGAATGCCACAGAGGTGAGGAGTTTCTTAGGACTTGTAGCGTATAGTAGCAGATTCATCCCACAATTTACAACATTATTGTAATGATCTGTGCCCTCTGGCTATGTTAACTTATAACATTAATAAAGCAAGGACGACTTCTCTCGTGCTGGGTGTTTATTCACCGACCGGATTCCCACTGACGTTGTTACGTACATCACGTGACTTTGTTGTGGCGCTACGGAAAGCTGTAAGGGACATTAGCAAATCAAATATTACTAGCAAATATTACATCTCCCTTTTTCTGAAAAGTGCTGCTTTCTCTGCAGAGATACAGATCACATTGAGCACGTTTATAAGCGAATACAATCTTAATAAGAAAGAATATGAAAGTGGAACTCTTATATAACTGGACTGCAACAAAGTAGTGTAAAACATTTCCTTCACTGTCTAAATGTGACACCGTAATAACATTTCATCTTTTTTTTTCATTTCATTACTGGTAACTGCAAACAGCAGGTAGGTACACAAGGTAAGTGAACGCTGTAAATATTTCTTTTCAAAACATAGCAGGTATAGTACAGGTTGGTGTAAAATTCTCTTTTTTTTAACATTCATAAGTCAAGGATTTGTCTTGGTTTGATCGTGCGACCTGACCTCGTGGTGTAACCAGGCTGTGTGTCTGGTTGTCGCTGATTGTTCGTGTCTGGAGGTTCAGCATGCTCTTGCTGATGGGCTTGTGTGTTGTTGTTAGCGCTGGTAACAGTCTGCTGTGAAGTGTGTGTGTGTGTAGTGTGAGTGTTCACTCTGCTTTGTCGCAGGTGTTGACGGTTGCGTCGGTAGATCTGACCTTCTTTGGTTTGGATGTGTTAGCTCCTGTCTGTGTTCGCTGGTCTTTCCACAGTTGCAGGTCTCCAGGATCCATCCTCCTGCCGGAAGCGGATTGGTGTGCCTGTGGGCAGGTGGGGCAGAGGTTTGGCTGTTCGGTTGTAGTATGCCTGCTGGCGCTGTTGACATACCTCTCTCCTTTTGTGAACATCCTCCTGACTGGCGATCTGTGGCTGCAGGTGTTTTGCTGTTGATGGAAGAATGGACCGCAGCCTCCGACTCATCAGTAGCTGTGCCGGTGATTTCAGGTTGTCCACCGGTGTGTTGCGATACTCCAGTAAGCTCATGTAGGGGTCTTTGTTCTCAGCTTTGGCTTTGTCCAGGATGCGTTTGGCCATCTGGACAGTCTTCTCGGAGAGGCCGTTGCTCTGTGGGTAGTGGGGGCTTGTGGTGGTGTGTGAGAAACCCCATGTCTGTGAGAAGTTGCGGAACTCACCAGAGCTGTAGCACGGACCGTTGTCGCTGATGATAGTCTCGAGGATTCCGTGTCGTGCCATTGCTGCTTTCAGCTTCATGATGGCAGATGGGGTGCAGCTGTAAAGTCTCTCTAGCTCGAAGAATCTGGAGTAGTAGTCCACAGTGACTATGAAGTCCTGTGAGTTCCATGTGAATAGGTCTGTGCCTATCACTTGCCACGGCCGCTCGGGTATGGCGTGTGACATCATTGGTTCCTTTGCATTTGCGCTGCGCCGTTCTTGGCATATGCTGCAGTCTGCTACCGCATCCTCGATCTGTTTCCCCATGCCAGGCCAGAACAGTAAGTCTCTTGCTCGGCATTTGCTTTTTTCCACGCCAAGGTGGCTGGCATGGATGCGCTGTATCATGTCCTTGCGAAGCTTTTGGGGGACAATGATTCTCTCACCTTTGAACAGGATACCGTCCATTTCTGACATTTCTGCTCTGTGGTTCCAGTATTCCTGGATGCTGGGCGGGCACTTTTTCTTTGTGTCTGGTCAGCCAGTGAGTGTGGCTCGTCTGAGTGCGGTGAGCTGTGGATCTTGCGCTGTTTCCTGCTTGATTTCTGTGAGTCTTGTGTCGCTCACAGGGATGTTGCTGAGGACTGTGTGCACTTGGGCCTCCATCCCTTCCTGTAGGTCACTGTCGTGGTGTTCTATTGACTTGCGTGACAGTGTGTCGGCCACCGGTATGTCCTTACCGGGGCGGTGGATGATTTGGATGTCGTATTTTTGGAGCGCCAGGATCATCCGTTGCAGCCGGGGTGGTGCTGCTGCCAGTGGCTTTTTTAGTATTGCCTCCAGAGGCTTGTGGTCTGACTCCACAATCACTTTTCGTCCGTACATGTACTCGTGGAACCTCTTGCAGCCGAAGACCACAGCGTAGAGCTCCTTCTCTATCTGTGCGTAGTTTTCTTCAGTGCTGTTGAGTGACTTGGACGCATAGGCAATTGGTTTGCCATCTTGGAGCATGACAGCCCCAAGGCCACTTTTGGATGCATCCACTTGGAGTCGCAGCTCTTTCTGCGGGTCGAAATATGAGAGTACTGGGCCTGGGTGCTGTGTAATGAGATTCTTCATCTCTTGGAACGCCTTGTCGTGGACTGCATCCCACACAAACTCACTGTCCTGTTTCAGAAGCTGTCTGAGGGGTGAGTTTATCTGTGAGAGGTGTGGAGCGAATCTGGCGAGGTAGTTGATCATGCCGAGGACTGTCTCCAGCTCTGCTTTGTTCTGTGGGGGTTGCATGTCCTTGACCGCCTTCACCTTGTGTGGGTCTGGTTTGATGCCTTCGTGTGAGAGTGTGTGGCCGAAGTAGCGTACCTCGGACACGCATATGTGACACTTGTCGGGGTTGAGCCTCACCCCTCGCTCCCTTGTGCGCTTCAGCATCGCTCTGAGACGCTGGTCATGTTCCTCTTTAGTCTTGCCGAACACTAGTATGTCGTCCACTATGGCCGTCACACCGTCCAATCCTTCATATGTTTCATCCACGCGTCTCTGGAACTCGTCTTGAGCGGACACGATTCCGAATGGCAGTCTGAGGAAACGATACCTGCCAAACACTGTGTTAAATGTCGTCAACATTGAGGATTCAGTGCTCAGTTTGATGGCCCAATAGCCTGACCGCGCGTCTAACACGCTAAAGTACTCAGCTCCAGCGAGCTTTGTGGTGGCGTCCTCCAGCGTGGGGAGGGGGTAGTGAGGTCGTTGTATCACTTTGTTAAGAGCTCTGGGGTCTAAACACACTCTAAGTTTGCCTGTCTTTGGCTTCTCAACAATGACGAGTGCGTTCACCCATTCTGTGGGTTCTGTTACCTTACAGATTATGCCGCCTTTCTCCATGCTGTCAAGCTCGTCCCTCAGTTTGCTGCGTAGGGCGATGGGGATTCTGCGTGGTGGGCAGACGACCGGCGTTGCATCTGGTGTGACGCGTAAGGTGCACTTGCCTGGGAACTCTCCTATTCCCTGGAAAACATCTGCATACTCATCCATTATGCTCTGTGATGTGACATTGTTTTCCTCGCTCACAGCCATCACTATGTTTACCAAGTTTAGGTCACGGCATGTTTTCATTGCCATGACTGGTGGGGCGTTTGTGTCAATGACGTAAAAGTCCAGCATCATTGCATTGTCTCTGTACTTACATTTGAGTTTGCATGTGCCTTTCACGCTCAGCGCGCCTCCTCCATATTCAGTGAGTCTGTGTATTGCTGGTTTCAATGTCACATTTTTGAACAGCGCCTGGAACAGGTTGGTGGGAATAGTATTGGCCTGTGCCCCAGTGTCTAGTTTAAACTTTACCTTCTGTGGAGGTGTGCCAATTCCAACCTCTACGTAAGCCTGCTCGTTGCTTTTTCCGTTGTTCTCTATTGAGATGCAGTCTATGTACAGCTCTGTCTGTTCTCCCACAGCGGTGCTCTCCACTGTAATGTTGTCGAAGTACAGTTCTTCCTGTTCTCTGTCAGTGGTGTACTCTTCTGGGTTCTCTCCGACGGCATGTACTGTGCCGCGGTAGTACTTTGTCTGTCCCTGGGAGCTAGACTTGCATACTTTAGCAAAATGATTGAGCTTCTTGCATTTAATGCATTGTTTATCCTTAGCTGGGCAAGTGGCTTTAGCGCCGTGTAGCCCTCCACAATAGCTACACGCCCTGGCGGCGGTGCTAACGTTCCCCTCCCTTTGTCTGAAGTTAGCGTTAGCTGCTTTGGGTGCGTTCGGTTTGTAAGTCTTTCTGCCTATTGCGTGCACCGTTTCATGTGTGCTGCTCTGGCCCATACTTTGCTAGCTCGTGTGAGCGGGCTACATCTATGGCTTTCTCTAGCGTTAGCTCAGCTCCCTGGCTAAGTAGCTTTTCTCTCACTCTGGGTGAGTTAGTGGCAAACACGATGCGGTCCCTGACCATCTCGTCGGCATTTGGGTAGCCACAGTCTTTGACTAGGAGCTTTAGCTCAGTTACAAATCGTTCGAAGGATTCACTCTCTCCCTGCATCTTTTCATGAAATTTATATCTGGCATAAATCGGGTTTGCTTTGGGGGTGATGTACTCAGTGTACTTATCGTAGTACGTTTCTAGCTTCTTGGCTTGTTCTCCGCTGAGTGTCCAAGTGTTGTGCACATCGCGCCCTTTTTCCCCTATCCAGAGCAGGAGGTAGCTGCATTTCTCCTCTTCGTTCTTCCCGCGCAGGGGGCCCTTGAACATTAGCTCCGTTGTTTGTCGAAATCGTCTCCATGCTTCAGGTAAGTTCGCCGATTCCCAGTCCATCCGTGGAGCTGGAACGCCGTACGAATCCATATTGGGTATTTAAACTCCGCTACTCTGACACCATGTAATGATCTGTGCCCTCTGGCTATGTTAACCTATAACATTAATAAAGCAAGGACGACTTCTCTCGTGCTGGGTGTTTATTCACCGACCGGATTCCCACTGACATTGTTACGTACATCACGTGACTTTGTTGTGGCGCTACGGAAAGCCGTTAGCAAATCAAATATTACTAGCAAATATTACAATTATCAGAGCCGCTGCGTCGCGTAACAAGAAAAGACACACCGTTCGTATTTGGGTTGCAACAGAGAAGGTCATTCAAGGCACTTAAGGAGGAGCTGGCACCTTAGCATATTTTGACGAGGATACGCCAACCAAAGTGATAGCGGACGCCAGTCCGGTAGGTTTAGGTGCAGTACTGGTTCAGAACCAACAGGGACAGGAAGTGCCAATATGCTATGTGAGTCGTAGTTTAACTGACTGTTAGAGGAAATACTCTCAGAGAGAGCGAGAGGCCCTAGCTCTTGTATGGGCTTGGGAGAGACTACAACCCTATGTGTATGGCCGAAGGTTTGATTTGATAACTGACCATAAGCCATTAGAAATAAAATACGGGCCCCAATCCAAACCTTGTGCCGGCGTAGAGAGGTGAGTACTTGGGCTACAGCCATAAAATTTTAAAGTGGTACATATCCCGGGCAAACAAAACATTGCCCACCAATTGTCATGACTGCTGGGAGAGACAGCTAAGCAAGAGCTCAGATGATTACGTGAGATTTGTAGCCATAAATGCCACCCCCAAAGCACTCACTACTAAAGAGGTGGAATAGGCCTCTGCAACCGATCCAGAACTAATTGAAGTATGGAAGGCAATCACAACTGGACATTTTGGAAACTGTAAAACCTATGCAGCAATTGTGAATGAGCTGTGAGTAGCGGGGTATCTAGTTCTTTGTGGAACACGTATTGTGCTACCCACAACTTTGCATGCAGGAGCCCTGGCGTTAGCACATGAGGGACATTTTGGGATCGTTGGGACTAAGCAACGTCTCAGGACCAAGGTGTGGTGGCCTGGCATGGATAGGGCAGCTGAAAAATACTGTAAAAATTGTCACAGCTGTCAGATAGTGGCCAGACCCAACCCACCTGAACCATTGCAACTGACAAACACCATTACCAGACGGCCCTCGGCAGGACTTGGCCATAGACTTAATTGGGTCCCTGCCATCCAATCACTACATTCTTGTAGTAGTTGATTGTTACAGTCGCTACTATGAGTATGACGTCATGACTTCCACAACAACAGAGAAGGTTATTGATAGATTAGAGTCTATCTTTAGCCGCCATGGTCTGCCTATCTCCTATAAAAGTGACAACAGCCCCTAGTTCAAGGTAGAGTTATTCGGAGACTTCTGTTTGAACAATGAGATTATACACCTGAAAACAACAGCAAAATGGGCTCAGGCTAAAGGAGAAGTTGAGCGACAAGATGCGTCCTTGATGAAGAGGATCAGGATTGTGCAGTCAGAAGTACTCGATTGGAAACGTGAGCTTAGAACATATGTGACCGTGTACAGGAGCATTGACCATGCCACAACAGGGAAAAGCCCAGCAGAGTTGCTCTTTAAACGCAAAATGAGAGGAAATCCGCCAGAGATCACAGAGTCACACGCAGACATGGAAGTGTGTGACTGGGACACGGAACAGAAGGGCAAGTCCAAACTGTACGCAGATGAATGGTGAAGAGCACAGTATTCAGAAGTGGACTTAGGCGACACAGTTCTAGTACGTCAGGAAAAAGTGGACAAGTTCGCTACCCCTTTCAATGAGACACCCCAGAAAGTCATAAATAAGACAGGGAATCAAGTAGTTGTAGAATCTCCAGAGGGAGCACACTACTCTAGAAACACTACATTTGTTAAAACATACCGAACCAATGGACCAACAGAATCACTCTGTGAGCAGGAGGACACAAAAGGAAGAGAGGACAGTACAGTGGACTTTGATACATGTACCGCTGTGACACAGACAGTACCCACTGACACTAACACGCCAGATATGACCAAAACAACCAGACCTCAAAGGGTTATCAGCTCCCTCACACCTCTGTGCGCACGCGTTTCCGATGGCCTCACGGTCTCACCATTCCACTTCTGACACCAATGTAGGGAATTCGGGGGGGGGGGGCAACTGGGAACCACCGCAGCGGGGACACGTACCCGGGTCTCCTGCACCACGAGCGACAACGTTGACCAGTTAATGTTAACCAGTTCCTGGCTGCCCCCCCCGGACACGTTGGTGTCAGAAGTGGGATGGTGAGACGGTGAGGCCATCGGAAGCGCATGCGCCTAGAGGCGTGAGGGAGCTGATATGCTGAAGCACGGGGATGCACTCCCCGAAGGGTGTGTGTGTGTGTGTGTGTGTGTGTGTGTGGGTGTGTGTGTGTGTGTGTGTGTGTGTGTGTGTGTATGTAACATGAACGTATAAATAGACTCGCTAGCCCTTGGCTAACGGGTCGGACCCTTTAGTCGACTGGTTAACGTTGTCACCCATGGTGCGGAAGACCTGGGTTCGCGTCCTGGCTGCGGCGGTTCCCGGCTGCCCCCTGAATTCGCTACAATATGGATGTGCCATGCATGACAACAGTTATATGGAATGAGGATTACCACAAAACACCGTTAATATCCAGTACCATCCATTACACGAACAACAATTTCGGTCTCGTTTCAAGGGCATTGTTTGCGGCTCCCTTCGAAGACAGTGTGTCAAAAAACAGGAGAGAACATCAGCAACTTGCTGTTTGGGAAACGCCACACGTTTGGAATAGACGCGTCACTGCTAGTTGGCCGTGTTGTGTTTGTTACACTGTGGAGCCAGCTGCCCTTATTTATTTTCATTTTTACCAGCTTAATAAAAAACTTTGTTGCAAAGCAGTCGATTCCTATTTCGGTTGCGTTTAATGGTGTAAAATTGATACATCAAAGTGTCTTGTATGAATGTGGAGGAGGAGAACAGAATAGAGGAGCACTACTCCTGATCGGTGCGTTAAAAGACAGGGAAACGTAAAACAACTTCAGCAAAACAAACGACTACTACTTTCGGCTGCTCCTGTTAGGGGTCATCACAGTGGATCATCCGTTTCCATTTCTTCCTTTCCTCTGTCACACAAGCCATCTACATGTCCTCTCTCACCACGTCCATAAACATCCTCTTTGGCCTTTCTCGTGTCCTCTCCCCTGGCATCTCCATATTCAGCATCCTTCTCCCAATATCTCTCCTCAACACATGTCCAAGCCATCTCAATCTTGCCTCTCTTGCCTTGTCTCCAAACCGTCCAACCTGAGATGTCCCTCTATTCTAATACACCGTTCTTAACCCTGTCCTTCTTCGTCACTCCCAATGAAAATCTTAGCATCTGCAGCTCTGCCACCTCCAACTCCGCCTGCTGTCTTTTCATCAGTGCCACTGTCTCCAAACCATATAACATAGCTGGTCTCATAACCACCTTGTATACCTTCCCTTTAACTCTTGCTGGTACCCTTCTGTCACAAATCATGCCTGACATTCTTCTCCACCCACTTCACCCTGCCTGCTCTCTCTTCTTCACCTCTCTTCTGCACTCCTTGTTACTTTGGACAGTTGACCTCAAGTATTTAAACTCATACATCATTGTCACCTCTGCTCCTTGCATCCTCACCATTCCACTGTCCTCCCTGTCATTCACGCATAGGTATTCCGTCTTGCTCCGACTGACTTTCATTCCTCTTCTCTCCAGTGCATACGTCCACCTCTCCAGGCTCTCCTCAACCTGCACCTTCGCTACAGATCACAATGTCATCTGCAAACATCGTAGTCCACGAAGACTCCTGTCTGATCTCGTCAGTCAACCTGTCCATCACCATTGCAAACAAGAAAGGAAATAAATATCAGCAAAACAAACAACATAGGTTCAAAAATAATTAGTCAAATAAATACAGTTTAATTTTGCTCTAGAATAGGTGTACTTATTGCACTGGAAGATCTGAAATTATTGCACTAGTATCAATGTACTAGAATGTAATGTATGTCCGTTATTACCGACAGGTATGCATCCCTTTATTAATAGTACACAGTAAAATGATGTGTTTTCCCTGCGGGACGGGAGAAGACAAAATCAATGGAATTCTACTGTGCGGGCCTGAATGGTCGGAATGTTTGTGTGTGCGGGCGGTTATGGTCAGAAATCCAGCGGGAGCGGGATTAAGAAAACAGTCCTGCGCAGGGCTCTACTCCCATGCGCTACGTCCACCTGGCGAAACTCCTCACTGTCAGGCGAAAAGGAGCGCTGGCAACGCCACGTATCGGAGGAGACGTGGTAGTCTGCAGCCTTCCCCGGATCGGCAGAGGGGGTGGAGCAGCGACCAGGATGGCTCGGAAGAGTGGGATAATTGGCCACATACAACTGGGGAGAAGAAAGGGGGGAATTTAAAAAAAAAAACAAATTTACAGTTTGACCATTTATGACTGCTAGGTAAACTCGTGAATTTTGCATTTTATCTGACATAAATTGTTCTTGTTTGATCGATCTCTCTCTCTCTCTCTCTCTCGCTCCCTCTCCCTCTCCCTCTCTCAGTCATTGGTTAAGTGGGATGGTAACAAGTTAGTTTGTGATCAGATTGGAGAGAAAAAGAACCGGGGCTGGACTCACTGGATTGAAGCGGATACACTGCATCTGGTAGGAATCTACTACTACTACTACTATTACTACTACTTCTACTTCTACTTTCGGCTGCTGCTGTTAGAGGGGTCGCCACAGCGGATCGTACGTTTCCATTTCTTCCTGTCCTCTGCACCTTTCTCTGTCTCACCAGCCACCTGCATGTCCTCTCTCACCATATCCATAAACCTCCTCTCCTCTTTTCCTCTTCCCTGGCAGCTCCATATTCAGCATCTTTCTCCCAATATGCCCAGCATCTCTCCTCCACACAGTTCCAAACCATCTCAATCTTGCCTCTTGCTTTGTCTTCAAACCGTCCAACCTGAGCTGTCCCTAATATACTCGTTCCTAATCCTGTCCTTATTCATCACTCCCAATGAAAATCTTAGCATCTTCAACTCTGCCACCTCCAGCTTCACCTCCTGTCTGCAGTCACATGGGATTTGTAGTGTCATGTTAACAACAGCCAATAAAATGTCACACTAATGTTTTTTGTTAATTTGATAAACATATTCATTTTTTTATTTGCCCTATTTCCTACAGGAACTGTACTGTGAGGGACAGGTCTGCAAGAAAACGTTTAAGAAAAATGTGAATGAATGAAGATCAATCAATCAATAAATCAATCAATCAAGTTGTATTTTATAGCGCTTTTGTAGCTGCAACAGCCACTCAAAGCACTTTACAGTGAAAGCTTGCAGAAGAAGTTTGATAAAGACAGATATGATGTTTTTAGTCCAATACTCTGAACCCTGAGTAAAGCGACTAGGCTAAACAACAACTCTGGGATCGATAACATGATTTGACTTCTGAACATCCAGTCACCATGAGGAAAGTCCAAATTGCACTACAGAACAGGCCAATGGTATATGGATTTAAACCAATAAGTGACACTACTGACTATATTTCAGCAAGATTCTGGTGTTGCTTGAGGTTCAGAGCAGAAGAATGACACTCAAAATTCACAAGCTGAAACCCCAGATGTAATTCACATAAAAGTCTTCCATGGGCTCTTTGATGTTTATAAAATCTTGTTGCTTAGTTTTCAGAGAAAATTAAGTCTCTTATTTTTCTTCTTTTTTTCACGCCGTGGCTTGTGCTGTCCATTTGACCTCTGTAAGCATTTTCTGAAAGCAAATGCCTCACCTGTAGTGAAATGTGTATATGTCCAGCAATTTTGAGAAAGGATTTTATGAGCTATTTGGAAGTTAGTGTGGTTATATGTTAAATTTTCTGCAATAAAAGTGTTGAAATAATAGCCTGTCCTTTAGTCTTATTGGCATCTGGACACTGCTTGGCATCCTGCGCATCATATTCTTCTTAAATTTTACAAGTCCATTATAATTCTGTTTATCCTCTTTCAGTGTTGCATTGTGTAAATTGTGTAAACAGGACATCCATTGCACGTTGTCCGTCTTGGGAGAGAGATCCCTCTGTTGCTCTCCCTGAGGTTTCTTCCTATTTTTTTTCTCCCTGTTAAAGGTTTTTTTTTAAGGGAGTTGTTCCTTATCCGATGAGAGGGTCTAAGTCTAAGGACAGGATGTTGTGTTGGTGTAAAGCCCACTGAGGGATATTTGTAATGTGTGCTATTGGGCTATACAAATAAAATTGACTTGACTACCTGTAATTGTGTAAAAAAAAGAAAAAGAAAAAAAAGTTTAACTTGCTACAGTATAGTCCCTTATTGCAGCAGCGATGTAGTTGGGTCCTTTTTGCCGGTTGCTGGATTGGAGATGTTTTTTTTTCACACCATAATTATCGCCATTTAGCAACCCTATACCGTACTGTTCTTCACAAAGACATAATTAAATAATTAACACAGAAATAGGCATGAGCGGAATTTAAGTGTTCATACCCCAAAATTACAACCCATTCGGAAACAATTACCTACAAGTTTATTAGAGAAAACAATGTGTCTTTTCATCACTACAATAAGATTTTTATGAAGATGGACGGACGGATGAGAGACGCACACTGGCTGCAATGATGCGCTTGGGTAGTATTCAGTCACGTGATACACAAAACCAAAATGGCCGGTCTTGTGTTATGACGTATAATAGCTAGGTACTTTTCTATTTGTTTCGTTCTTGCTAGAAAACAACCGAAGGACAGATACTTTGGAGGAGCCGTCTCTGTCGACCATCCTCGCGGCGGCTTACTAACTTTTACCTCGAAGACAATCAACACTGACACCTTTTAGTTCAACGAGTTAGACTATGCACATTCGGTTCTACTAGCGGGCTAGCTAGCTGGGTCTGGCTGGCAGACGTCAAGACGGTTGTTGAGAATAAAATAGCTAATTTAGCTACGATGGAGGAGTTAAGTGCCGATGAGGTGAGCTGACAACTGTGCCATATGCTTTTTTTAAACGGCTACCAGAGAGAAAATTGTTTTTCGATTCTTAATTGTGCTATTTATTAACCCATTCCGTTCCTTCCCGGCTTCAACGCTATCCGTTTTCGGTGCGAGGTTAGCTAGGCTTCTGCAAAAGCTAATGCTAGCGTTGAGTGGCGAGCTTGGTTTATAAATTAAAATGTTTAACGACTCCATGGGAAATGGCACATTTTACTCGACAGTATGCTTAACAGTTTGTCAACCTCTAACGTGAACCGCAACAGAACAAAATAGGTCATACGTTGTTCTTTGAGAGTAAGAAACATTTGTGGGTGGTGTTTTTGTGCCAACATTACTGTTGTGTACAGTTAGCTTGGGCACAGGAACATAAGTTACAAGGCATGTATAACATGTCACATGGCTAACGTTGTTTAATATACAGAATCCTGACATTTGTTAGTGACATTCCGAGGGAAGGCTTTGCTTGCTGGGTTTGGTTAACCTGCCTGCCTGCGCGATGCTAACCTTTGTAAAGGCAGTTTTGCTATGCGTTAGCCATAAATTAGCTAGCGAGGCGACTCAGCATAAAAAAAAACCAGAGTGGGCCACCGTTTTGCAATCAACTCTTTGGCCAGGTGTGTGGTGACTTGATACTTGTCACTAAACTCCGACTTGTATCTTATAAACCACAGTCATTCTAAAGACATCCGCATTAACTCGACCAGTGAATTGCTACCATGGACGAATGGGGAAAACTTAAGTTTTCTTGCTTACCAACTGCTTTGGGTTCGCTAGTGGGGACATTTCCCCCTTTGTCTGTACTAATGCTGCGTCTGTCAATCAGGCAGGACACTATGACACTTAAATATCACCCCAAATTGATGACGAAATATTTATGTGGTAAATTATGTTTACTCTTTTGGAAGTTAAATATACAAATAAAATTGACTTGACTTGACTCTGAGAAGTATAACCTCAGTTAACTGAACCCTACATTTTATATGATGTCAACAAACAGGGCTTACTGGGACAGCAACTTTCCCAAAGTAGCCCAAGAATGTGGCAACACTTCTGGCCGCTATAAATTAGAATACTGCTGTTAACAGTGTAATCTGTTTTTGAAGCTCTTATATAACAACTGTGTAATACGATATACTTAACATACTGCAGTCAGTGTCCTTGATGTACATGAAAAGTGTCAGCACAGTTGAATTTGGCTCCAATAAAATGTTAGATGCTGTACATTCACATTCATTTCAGATTCGCAGAAGACGACTGGCCAGACTGGCAGGAGGACAGTCGTCCCAGCCTAGCACCCCGCTCAGCACCCCCCTGACATCCCCTCAGAGAGAGACTCCACCTGGACCCCTCCCTGGACCTTCAGGGGCTCCATCTCAGCCCCTGCCTCCAGCTGCCTCGCAATCCTTGGGGCTCAATGTCCACAGTGGGACTCCTGCCACATCCCCCATGGGCGCCTCTGGTATGAACTCAGTCACAAGTATTGGGATGTGGGTCAGTTTCTTTAAATGCCTTCATTGTTTCATTCTTAAATTGTATTTTTGTTGGCTGATGCTGTGCTTCAAAACTATGTTTGATTGAGGTTCAAGAGTATGTAGCGTTTTTTTTCCAAAGCAAACTTTATGACCTGATTTCACCAATTTGTACATTTTCAACTGGGCAGGGGAAAACTATATACTGAAATCATTTTGTGTTTAGTTGGAACAAAATCCTGCTGGGTACATGGCTGGGTACAGAAAACTATGTAGGGCTGCCAAGTTAGCCCTAATGTCTAGTCAGAATGCATAAAATGTATAACGGCTCAAGCCAGCTGTCTTTAGTTGCAATCTCAATGCAATTTCTTTTTGCATGGCCTTAGCCTAACCCAAACATTCCTATTCCAGTTAGATCAATCCTGGCTTGGCATAATCTCAGAAGCTTGGAAGACAAACAGCCCTAGTAACCTTAGATTGAAAGCATTTAAAGGAAAAGTAACCTTGGTATTTGAACAGCCAAAGGCAGTCATGTGCACTGAATGCTGTCATCAACAAAAACAACAGTAGCAACTTATTTGTGTTAACCAACATCACTAGTTAAAATCTAATGCAGGCTTTGTGATGCAGAGTTGGAAACGATGTTTTCACTCACAGACACTGCTCTAGAAATGGCACTACTGAGCCATGAATATGGATGAACACTATAACAATCTACTAGCATTGTTTGTTACTCATCTATGTGGCTTCTTTGGCACAATAGACTACGTTTTAGTATTGCTTTACAATAGGACTTTTGATACTGAGCTATGATATCATTTCTTCATTTTTTTAGGAGTTAACTTTCTTCCTTAGTGTTTTTGGCATGTTAAACTCCTAAAAGTATCTTGCTTTGGCATACTTAAAATAATTATAAGTTGCTATGTTTGTCTGAATAAATGCTTGGTTATGAGGCAATGTTGTTCCACAACAAGGAAGAGAGTTTTAGTTTCTTCCCTCTCATCCACATTAAGGTTAGGACTCTAATCAGCTTTGTCTCTACATAGGTGCAGAAATGGCACAGCACACCATGCGGAGTTCAAGAGCACAAATCTGAGCCTGTGTGAACCTAATGTAATTGTACAACATATGAGGGCTCTGTAGCAAAATATAAAACCTGAATAGGCTGTGATATTAGTTGTGTCGTTGCTGGAATGCTCCGGACAATTATTACTGGGGAAAATTTTGCTTATTTCAAAATGTAGTAAATGCTCTCTCTGCACCCTTTTTGGATTTAAGCCAAATTAGCTGTTCTCTGCATCTTTAAGTTTTCTATTTGGATGAGTTTTTATGACATAAATTGTGGTGCCCTCTGTACTCACTTGTTGTCATTTTGTGTAGGCTATTCACATCAACCAGATTACTGTTAATGTAGTTGATTTTTTTTCTCTCATGCCATATGCATTTTCAGTGTTTGTTAAAAAAAATGTAATTTGCCCTGAAATCTGGTACCTATGACAAGTTTAAAGTTGATTTTTGCACAGCTTTAATTGGAGATTAAAATCTGTTTTTGTAATGGTTCCTACTCAAGAGGCCATCATTTGACACTTGCTGTTTACTTAAAGCTTGAAGATTTATCCATGTTATGTTCAACTGTTTGCACTTTGGCCCACATTTATTTGTTGAATTTTTCTGTCTCAGGGGTGGCATATGGCAGTCAGAGCAGTGAGGGTGTGAGTTCCCTCTCCAGCTCCCCATCCAACAGCCTTGAGACTCAGTCCCAGAGTTTGTCACGGTCCCAGAGCATGGACATTGATACCGCCTCCTGTGAAAAGAGGTGAGGATCTCCCTAGTAGAGAATAGTCTATTGTTTAGCTCTGCAAGGGCTTGTTGTTTAGTCCTGTTCAAAGATAATGTACCTTTATTTCCTTGCACTAAAGGCTCTGTTTCAGAAGTCTCTGCTGGGACTTACAATCATTTTCTTTCATGTTTTACTTGCAGTGATGTCTTGTGCCAATACACTGTAGTCACAACTGCTTTGTTGACTTTTACTGTGAATCTTAATACAGATTCCCACAGTGCTAAGGTTGGAGAAAAAGGAATTATCCTTTGAATCATTGTTTCTAAAAGTCAATCTGACCAGTCAAGTCTGCCTCTGATAAGTGGGTCTTTTTTAGTGTTTGAAGCATGTCTTCATCAAAATCCCAGCATTGTATCACGGCCACATACCTTAGTTCCTTTAACACAATATAATTGTGAAAGTTTGTGATCGTACTTCCAGCCCACATAAATGTGCCAGGATCATTACATACTCTCATTTGTCAGGCCATTGGTCTCCGACCATGTGGCATTAAGAGTCATGTGCTTCATTTGCAGTAGATATGCCAGCCAATTTCACTGAATGATTTTCCTTTCTCTGGCTGAAGATGTGTTCATCAGCGAGACCTAGACCCTGAAGATATAAGATTTGAGTTTGGCTATGGAGTTAAAGGAGAATAAGATCTCTGACAAGGACGTGGTCAAAATCCCTTCAGTGAGATCACTGATTTTGACCATTGAACTTATTTTTATTATCTTTTTAGTTATTTAATTCTTTTGAAACCAGGTATAACCCATCAATATTTGCATTTTTTTCCCTCAAGTGAAACTTTGGCCAATACAGAAGCACTGTATAAATTTGCAGATAGATTTGTGGGAATCACACATAATAACATTGTATAAAACTACAGGAGTGCTCAGTGGAGTGCAGATCTCTCTTATGCATTCAGAAGTGTATGTATCTCCGCTTCTCCCTACACACCCACACAGACAGATGGAAAAAAAACTGTTTTTCCTGCCATTATAAGACACTTGTACAGCATCCAAGTCGATTGAATGGGAAATATGAAAAAAAAAGTTTTTAATAAGCAGTGCTCAAGCTAAAAAAAAATCTACCTAACAAAAACATTTTGCCTGTCAGTCTGTGGATGTGCGGACCCTCGCACGAAAGTGACCAAGTGTAATTTAAGAGATCAGGCTATCATGATTTCAAAGCCCTTATTAGAAGACTTCAAATATGTTAAACCATCGCGTTTATATACATACACACACACACACACACACACACACACACACACACACACATATATATATATAAAATGAATGAAGGCGAATGGATGCTCTGCTGATTGACTTTCATTCATTCTAAAGTAATAAAGCAACAGTAAGGCCCAATTTATACTCCAAATGTCGGCTAGCAGACAGATGTCTCGACAATTTTGACGTCATGAAAGACACTTTGTGTCTCCCAGGGCTGTCGTGTACACGACACATTTTCTTATGTCGCTTAGCTGTGATTGGATAGTTGGATTGAAGGGATGAGGCGTTCGAGCGTTGCCATGGTTTTGCTTGAGAGCGTTGTTTACATTACGCGCACTCATTCATAAAAAGAACACTCGCTACTGTTTACAACACAGCGCGTGACGCGAAACGTTTCCATAGATACCAGGAGACAGTCAGCGACATTGCGACAAGCATAAATGCAACAACTCGAGAGACACTTTTTTGTCTGCCGGGAGACATTTGTCTGCTAGCCGACATTTGGAGCATAAATTGGGCTTAAGGAAACATGGCTCAGCATGGGAAATATTTTATTGTAGCTACTGAGATGATATCCAGCTGTGACTACAATTAATCCTACTCTTGAAATTGTATTTTTATAGTGGAGTTTTAACTATGGCACTTCTGCATGGTGGCGGGGTAAATAAGGCAAATTATTTTTGGTTCATTCAGTGTTCCCCCAGTTCTCCTGTGCTGAGATCAGCAGTGAATGATTTGCTGGCTTGTGAAATTCGATTGACTTCTCATTTACTTTTAAGACTCATACCTGATTACATAATGTTTTGGTTTTGACACTATCGCTACCTGCCGATCTGACTCAACAGTAGATGTGAGTCGCGCATGCGCATGGTTGACTTGGATCAGGCAGTGACAGAGAGCAGCGTTGGTTGAGCGAGCTAGAGTGAATGAGGAGAGCGAGTGGTGATAGCGAGAACAAACATTTTTCGAGGGTTTTTAATCACTGTAACACAAGAGGTTCTTCATCATACAGTCATAACTGCATAAAAAAATTCAGGCTGATAGGTCCAGTAGTTTGCGAGATTAGCTGTAGACAGACAGACAGACACACACACACACACACACACACACATGCGCATGACCAAATGCATCGCTTAGTGGAGATAACATTATTTTGCATGAACCCACCCTGTGGATGTCAGTCACCGCTCCTGGTGACATTGTATCGCATGTGTTGTGTTTCATGTATGTATTGAAAGTACGTGTTGATGCTTGTCAATTGGGGATGAATAAAGTTAATTGTATTAAATTGAACAACTAAAATAAAGTACAGTATGAGTGCTAAAAAAATAAAACAAAAGTAAAGGAGAGAGGACACAGGCCACATCTTGCTTAAAGCGTTGAATTATTGTTTAATTCATTTCACACAGACCTTGTTCTCAAACTCATTAAGAGTCCCCAGTTCCTTCACTTTCAAGGCTCTCTGCAGAATATTTTAGATAGATAGATAGATAGATAGATAGATAGATAGATAGATAGATAGATAGATATGTGTGTGTGTGTTTTTTTTTTTTTTCAAATTGTGGATACCGAACAAGATGTCTATCTGTTTGTAACCAAGCATGTCCCAGGTGGATGTAGACTCAGGGATAGAGAACATGGAGGTGGAGGACAGCGATCGCAGAGAGAAGAGGAACTTGGCTGAAAAGGTAAGTGACAATGCCTATAAATAAACGGAGCCTCCAGGGTTGACTGCAGATCCTGAAAATATTTTAGGCTGTCTTCAGCCTTTTCGTTTAAACTTTTGGCATAGAAGTTTTGTATATATGTAGTTGCTCATAGCATTTAGTCTTGCAGGCCTATATTACAATAGATCAAAAGTTGGTTTCGTTTTCACATTTGACCTGAGAAACTGCTTTCATAACTCTGGCTGACAGCAGTTAAGAATGGTCTTACAATGTAGCAGGTGTAACTTGTAGACTTCCAGGTCTCTTTCCGCATTGTCTTGGCAATACTTGGCCCACTCTACTGAAATAAGTAGATCTAAAGGAAGTTATAGGGTTTGTACTCAAAGGTTATTTGGGACTTTCCTTAATTGCCATAGAAACAACAGCAAATATAAATAAATAAATAAATAAAATCAATGAACCTTTTCTTTTCTAGGAACATTGCACAACAGAATAATTCTTGCATCACTCATTCTGGCTGGGTTTGGTATTCACCCATAGATATTTTTATCTCTGCTCTGCTCTCCAATTTAAACTGCTGTAGATCTCAGTCAACCCCATGCCTTTGTCCATTTGTGTCTGCCTCAGGAATCCTCTGCCAACTCAGATGTCTCTGAAGAGCAGGCTCTGCAGCTCATCTGTAAGATCCTCCGCGTGTCCTGGAAAGACCAGGACAGGGATGTCATCTTTCTCCCCTTGCTGGCAGCAGAATTCCACCAGAGCCCTAAAGATGGTGGGTCACGAATACATGAAAGTCATGGAGGTGTTAGGCAAGCCTATTGTTTTCTGCCAGCTAACCACATCTAATGATTTTGGTGCCTGGAATGACACAAGGTTTTGTTTACGACTGCCATTAGATCTGCTGATTTGGGTGTGAGTTGACAGCTGTCTGTTCTTCCTTTCCTGTAGTATATGCTGACTTCAAAGACCTGATTGGCCAGATTCTGATGGAGGTCCTCATGATGTCCACCCAGTCGCGTGATCATAACCCCTTTGCCAGCCTGACCGCCACCTCTCAGCCAATTTCAGCTGCCAAATCTAATGACAACCATCTGATACTGATGCAACCTTCCAGCCAGGCCAGCAGCCCCATGGCTCCCTGTGCAGGGTCCTTTGGAGCCAGTTCTCTGTCCAGGCAAGTACATAAAAATTCCGACCGACATTTGATCTGCAGATTTGGGAGTAAGTAGGTTAGTGTTTACCAGCCAATCAAAGCTATGGGCCCACTTGGGTCACTTTGACATCCTCTAAGATGCTCTTGATTTAAATTTTTTAAATTTAGCCAGTGAGTATCCAAGAAGGTCTCTCTTGTGTGTCCCAGTTTTTTTGTTGAATGATATTGCAAAATATTGTGTTGTTGCTAGTTGATTTTTCAGCTAGTGTCCAATCAACATTGTCCACAGTTTGTATGGGTGTAGTCCACACCCGATGGCTTTGAATGCAGCCAGGATGACATCCCCATCTCACCCTACCCCAAGTACACCCTCGATCCCATCCACTGCCCCTTCTCCACAATTCGTCGTGCCCCCAAGCCCACCCGTCACCACAATTCCCCCAAGGCTCTCCTTAAACCCTCCAACTGCCCCCATTACAATCTCCCAGCGCTACCGGCCCTATTCTGTCACTTCCCCCTGGGCTGCTCCCACCTCACCTAGTCCAGGGCACAGGGGAGCCAGTCTCTTTGGGCCATCCCCTAGCTCTGCTGGGCTCCCTGTACCCCCCAACACCCCAGCCCCTCTGCCACCTCCCAGCCCCATGTCCCTTCCCTTCAGCTCCCCCAGGCCTCGCCCCCATCCCACCTCCATCCCTCTGCCCATGGTGCCTCCCTCGCCCAGATCAAGTGCCCGACGAACTGCCTTCTCTGCCCGGATCCCACCTTCTAGGTACCTCATCTGTATGACAATGTGTGGTGCTCCTGCCGGCAATGGTACTAAAACATTAACCTCTGGTGTGGCCCAAGCGGGACTGAACCTCCAAAGAAATGTGACTTGAGTTGGGTGTGAATTTAAAAAGTTGGCAACTTATCATTTGGCCATCTCTCAGTTCAACACTGGTCTGCTTCTCCTAGATAATTTACACTTTAGGCCTTCAGCTGATGCAGTTATCCAGAATGACTTACAGCTGCTACTTGCTTGATCATTCTTATTAATTCTAACCCTCTTCAAATGATTATGATTGCTATATTTTGACCAGTTTGACTAGATCTCATTTGCAGCAGAATGCCCTGGCAAATGACAGAAAGAATGGAGAGTATTTCATACATACTTACTGAAGGTATGACTGATGTGTTCTGCGATGACTGTTTATGAAACCCACAGTGCTGGTATTCGCTGAAAGATGGATTAAATGAAATGCCCAGACATGTCTTATCTCACAGACAAATGGCACTGATGAATCATTGATTAAATTTGCATAAGAACTAGTCTCCTAACAAGTTACCGTCACTCCTGCATCCTTTTCTTTAGTGCTCCCTTCTTTCCTGCCTGCTTTTTCTTGTGATCTGTCTCTTTTACATAATTTTACATGTTTTTCCACCTCCTTTCTTTCTTGCCATCCTCATGGATCATCTTTCTTTTCCTCCATTCCTTCCCTTCTCCTCCTGCCTTTTTTCCCCCCATCATGTCAGCCCCCTCTCCTTCCTGTTCTATGCCCTCTCCGACATGTCTCAGGACAGCAGTGATGAAGAATCAGAGGAGGAGGAAGATTTTGCAAGGGTTCAGTTTGGGTCCAGGTACACCGCTGCACGGTGTGTGTGTGCGTGTGTGTTTTTGCACTCAGTGGTGGGCCTGCTGCATGCTTTAGTCAGTGTGGTCAGGTGGCTTACCACTAACAATCGTGAACAAACACTCTAGCGTGGGCAGAAAGGTTGATTTTGAAGGGTTGGGGTCAAATATCTTATGACCATTAATGGATTTGACCCCCAATTAGATCTTTGCTAATATGATCTAATAAAGAAATCTTTTTTTGATATCTTCATCTGGTAGGAGGTAGTTCAGAGGGGCAAGAAACCGCAAGTTCCCTGTACCCCTGCTCCATGGTGCAGAAACCCCAAAGAATCCATGCACTTTAATGGTGAATTAAATGATGGCAACATATCAAATAGCCATTATTTGCATAAACTAAATTTAGGGGATGTTGCAAATATATATTAAAAAAAAAATTAAGACAAGACATATGGATATGAGGAAGTTGGCAAAGAACTCCTCCATAGAGGGTTACAGTTTGCAGTTTAGTGTAATATAAAAATGTGGTGATAATAATATGTAATAACAATATAATAAGAAAAATAAATAATGATATAATATACTTGGATTATGGTTTGGAAATTCCCCTTTCAGGGCCACCAGGGTGGTCAGAGCCCTTGGGCAGCTACATAATCAGCACCCAGGGATCCAGTCTTGATTCATTGTCTACATCAAGGACTTCTCCAGAACAACAGAAAATTGCTCCTATGGGGTTTGAAACTCTCCAACTACAAGGCTTCCTGTCCACCCCAAAAACTGAGGTGGAATCCCATTATTGTGCTTCGATCGTGCTATTGGATTCTTAGAGAACTTATCCACTATAGTGACAGAGCATTTCTAAACTACTTATGGTGTGTTTATGGGAAGAACCCACTGCTGTAAACATGAACTGTGTGTGTTCCTGTCACAGCCTTCATTCATGAAGCCTTTGGATTTTAAGTATAGAATGGATCAGTAGGTTTGAACTCTGCCTGTCCTTGATTTTCTTTTCTTATGTGTAGCTGACATGGAGAAAGCAGTTTGAATATCTTGCTGCTCCAGCTTTGTGGTTGTGCATTGCCATAAAGTGAAGTGTCTAGGCTGAGCTCGGCTGAGATTAGAACACTTAGTATCTCTGTTATAAGCCGCTCACAGTCAAAGTTCAACTTTATTTTTTATTCAGTCACAACTTTGGCACGCACACTAATTTAACTGAATGTTTCCGGATCCAATTGACTGATTTGCATTTTTTTTCTGTGCCTCTGAATTCAGAGAGGAGGCAATCTGTCACATTCACTGACATGGAATTACTCAAGAATATAGACTGAATTTTGCTTTCAGCTTCAGAAACATTTGTAACTTGAGGCAGAACTGATATCCACACAGTTCCTGCTCAATGTGGGTAAATAACAAAACTAATAGCATTTTAGCCTGAGGATTGCTGTGGTATGAAGCAGCTCACATACTCTGTCTTGTCTCACATACTGATGTCTGGCTTTTAAAGTTGACAACTAAAACCCAAAGAGAACCTGTAACTATGTCATTTGTCGGTTAAGTGGTGCCAAGAGGATCCTGTCATATGATTCAAATAGCAATTGAAGAGTATTTGCTGATGTGTAATACTTCTATGCTTTCTTATTTTTAGAGCCCACCACTGAGATGCAGCCTCCGTTGCAAATCCATTACTAACTGCTTATGTTTCTCTCAGGATCACTGGAAGAGCGCTGCTTGTTAATCAAACATCTCTCATTGCTCAGTGCCCCAAATTCGTGTTTTCCCATTGTGTTTTAACAAACCCTCCTTTTTTTTTTCTTCCTCCCTCTTTGTTTGCCCCTGTGTCTCCCTCTCTCTAGTCTGGGTGGATCTGGAGGAGGAATGTCCTGTGATTCCACCAGTGACCGTTTTACCATTGAAGCGTGCAAAGAGACTGAGATGCTGAACTACCTCATAGAGCGCTTTGACAGTGTTGGCATGGAGGAAAGGAAAGCTCCCAAGGTAACTGGCTGGCTGCTGAGGCAGTCCAAGCAAATATATGTCCAAATCATTTTTAAGATGATTTTATTTAAAGCATTATATACTAATTTTGTCTCCTCAGTGAAGCAGAAAAAAAAATTGTTTCAAGAATACATCTTATTAATAACAGGGAGATGCAAGGCAATTCATGCTTAGAAATATGAGCAAAAAATGCTTTTTCAACTTGCTCAGCATAGTATCTAAGATTGCTAAAAAGATGTCCTGTGCAGAAAAGTAAAACTTATCATCTGTGCTTATTTTGGTATCAAAATAGACCAGCCTCTGCCCAGTAGGCCTGGAGGTAAGATGAGGTTTTGCTCTGTTTAGGACACAGTGATTCAGCAGAATATGAAGAGGTCTGCAGTGACTTTGACAAACATAACACCTCTGCACGCCTCTCTGTCCTCCCTTCCTCCTCCTCTCGCTTTCAGATGTGCAGCCATCCCAGTGTCAGCCAGCTTCTCAGCAACATACGCTCGCAATGTATTTCCCATGCTGCCCTGGTCCTGCAAGGTGCCCTCACCCAGCCCAGGTCAGCAAGCCACTCTGCCAGCCAGCCAGAAAGATATCTTAACAACCTTGACAGTTCACTGATTTTTGGTCATTAACCAGTTATCCCCCCCCCCCTTCATTATATATGGTGAACATTCTGTTCCTTTTCCTTTTTCCTTGTAGAAGTCTCCATAGCAACCTCTCGTTCACCTTGCCCCCACATACACACACGTACACACACAACACTTTGTTTTGTGTTACATTGAGTCTCTCCATGTCACCTCCACACAGGAACCCTCTTCAGCAATCTCTGCTGGTACCTTACTTGCTGTGCCGGAACCTTCCGTATGGCTTCATCCAAGAGCTTGTTCGCATTACCCATCAGGAGGATGAGGCCTTCAAACAGGTGGGCGGCACAGATAGCCCCAAGTGCCAATTATGTGATTCCAACCAAATTAAAAAGCATATGAAAAAAGCTGTGAATATGAAAATATTGGTGCAAACTTAAAAAAAAACAAAAATCTAAAATGACATAAAATCCATCAAGGTGAACATGAAAATTTTGCAGAAACGTTCACAGGAAATTGGAATTTACAAGATGGTTGTGAGATCAGCTATGTTATATGGTTTTGAGACAGTGGCACTGAAGAAAAGACGGGAGGCGGAGCTGGAGGTGGCAGAGTTGAAGATGCTAAGATTTTCATTAGGAGTGATGAAGGACAGGATGAGGAATGAGTATATTAAGAGGGACAGCTTTTTTTTGTTTGTTTTTTTGGATTCCCCCCCCCCCCCCTTTTTTTTTCTCCCCAATTATACCCAGCCAATTACCCCACTCTTCTGAGCCGTCCCGGTCTCTGCTCCACCCCCTCTCTGCCGATCCAGGGAGGGCTGCAGACTACCACATGCCTTCTCCGGTACATGTGGAGTCACCAGCTGCTTCTTTTCACCTGACACTGACGAATTTCACCAGGGGATGTAGTGTGTGAGAGGACCACGTTATTCCCCCCAATTCCCCCTCCCCCGTGAAAAGGCGCTCTGACCGACCAGAGGAGGCACTAGTGCAGCAACCAGGACACATACCCACATCCGGCTTTCCACCCGCAGACACTGCCAATTGTGTCTGTGGGGATGCCCGACTGAGTCGGAGGTAACACAGGGATTCGAACCGGAGATCCCCTCCATATTGGTAGGCAATGGAATAGACCACTATGCTCCCTGGACAGCCCCCTGTTTGTTGCTCAGTTCAATACAAAATATGCAACAGTGCAGTTACCAAAACATTCATGAACGAACTCTGACGTGATTCCATACTTGAGTAAATTCAAAGTCAGGGTTCAGCTTTTGTCCGACTCTTTCTTGTTTACTGCCTTTTTCTTCGTTGAGAACTATCTCAATAAATTCATCTGAAGCATAGCACTTTATTTCACTAAAGTTCTTGCTAATCAAACAGTGATGTATCAGATTTCAAAGTTGGATCATCGTACCTTACTAGCTATCTATTGACTGATGTAGACCACTCACACTACAGCTATTAGGGGTGGCAATCTCTGTGTTGTCTCTTTCTGACACCCGCGCTTATATTTCCTACGGAAAACAGTCAAAATAAACCACTGCAGATGGCACATCATCTACAGCATGTCATTTATGCTCACATTGAGTCTCGCTCTTCTCTGTTAGTGATTATAATCATTTGAAAAAGATTTTCCACAGTTTCTGCTCATTTTTATGGGTTTTTTTTTTTTTGTGCCCGAAAAACTGGATATCTACTTTTTCTTTGCCCTTCAGCAGGGCAACGGGGTGTATTGACCATGTATAGACCAACACAGAGGGACATTTTCATGAGGGTACGAGAACATTTGATGATCTTAAGGAATATATGTTTTAGGTGTTTGACAGCAGCCTCGTGTGTCTAAACCAATGAAAAAGCATAGCCAATAAACTTAGTTTTTGTGTAGAAAATATTTCTTTCTTTCTCAGAGCACTTAGAAATCATCACTGGTGTGTCAGCTGTATTGGGACAATGTGCTGTGCATGGTGCAGTTTTTCCATTCTGTGTGTTGACTGACTGCAAAGTGTTGCCTGACTGCAAAAAAACACTTGTGCATGGATCAGAGAAGGAACACCTGGGATGAATTACCTTAACTGCACCACTGCTGACAGTCGCTTTTAAAAGTATTGATTGCAAAACAGCCTAGACTATCACATGAGACTATTTTACTTTATAGTAAAGTCCTTTTGAAAATAGCATTGCTGTGGTGGGTGCTGTTCTTATTGTAGCAACCCACCACAGTGAAATATACAGAGGGGAAACCCAGGTAGTGCCTAAATAGTTCTATGTATATCAGCACAAGGCTAGTACACCAATGGACTGGCAGATTGCGCTTCATCACATTAAGGTTTAATCTCCATAAGAAAATTACTGAAGTCCAAATGTAAACAGACGTCAGTTCTACCAACAATGTCAACTTGCCACAATGATGAGTCTTGCATCACCTGTTTATTGGATGCCCAAACTTAACGTGATAGACAGTATTCTGCTAATAGGGCTGGACTCTTCGATCTGGGTACATATGTGATTCCTAGAATACAAGACCAGCCCTGAAAAGGGACTCCCTTTCAATCTTCTTTGCTCAGTTGCTTCCATTTTGAGGTATATGTTTACCTCGCAGCCCTGGAACGGTGAACCAGAATGTGGTCCAAATTTCTACCAGGGGGGTGTACCGATCCGCATAGGAGATGTTGATGTGGCTTGTAAATGAGTCTGGTAAATCTACTGACATGAATGACATTTTCCTCTGTTTATCTTGACATTTCAGATCTTCATCCCCATCCTTCATGGTCTGGCTCTGACAGTGAAAGAATGTTCCTTTGACAGTGACAATTTTAAATACCCCCTCATGGTAAGGAGATCCATGTCCCTGGCCTTAACTACCAGGCAGAGGATGTGACTTAATGTTGTCACAGTTACAGGAGATATGGACCTTAATGTGCTTTTCTAAATGCTGTGTCACACACCATAGGACAGCCTGTTTAGCTGATAGACAACCCCAGACATTGACGTGTGTGTGTGCGTGCACACGCACGCATGTGTGAGCATGTCTAAATGTATAATGGATTGTCCTCCCTATGCTGCTTTTTATATGGGCAGGGTTTGCTGATGAATCGTTCATTTGTTTGATGAATTTATCTGCAAAACTTGAGTTGGTCACATTGTCAAACTATAAGACTGGAAAATCTCATGATCTAGCATGGTAACTCTAAATTTGATGTAGCAGAGTAATTACGAGATGTACATTTTTTCGCAGTTGTTTTTGTATCGGATTACTACAGGCCAAGCTTTAACATTGTAATATGAGCACCTTTTACAGAAAGAAAAGTAAACAATTGGATATTTATTCCATAGAAATGTATTTTATCAGATTTGAATCTTCAAGTTCTAAAAAGCGAACTTCAAATTTAATTTTCTCAAATTAAATCAGACAAGAGCCCTCTTTTGATGGTCAAACATATTGTCTGTTACTTTAAAACAATACTTAAGTACCCCTGGTTCAGAGAATTTTTCAGGTGAAGATCCATTTGTAATGTTTGTCTGTTCTCTTTCCACAGGCATTAGCCGAACTCTGTGAAATCAAGTTTGGAAAGACTCACCCAATGTGCAATCTGGTTAGTGTGCAGGAGCATAGCTTGGCATACATTTTAAAACTTTGCTTTCCCAGAACCAGTAAACTAGACTGTGTTACATTCACACAACCCACCTATCCATTCACAACACAAAATGTTTGGCCTGCTCAGTTTTCTTGCTAAAGCAATGAAGGGATCATCCATAAACAAGTCAGTATGCGTAGTATAATATCCTCAGCTACTGGCTCTCTTAAAGAAAATAGTTGTGCTATGCAAATACTTAACCTGAAATCTTCAGCTTGACATGGTCTGACCAGCTTGACAGCAGCAACATAGGATTGTGCTGTGTTTTATTTATTCACGACTCTTCCCCCGGTACGTCTGGAAGAATGTGCCAGTAGGACTTGGTTTATTTTTAATATAGCAACAATCCTTTACATCCTGTCATTGAATTTGAGGGTGCAGAAGCTCCTTTGCTTTGTTAACCATTTGGTAATGACTTGGTTTAGATATTTCAAGCTATTTCATAATTGGTGGATGGAGCCAGCTCTACATTCAGGTCACACTATAAATATTACATTCCATGCAGTGACAAATAAAGTTCAACTTATCTTTTGATCTTGTATTTGATATTTTCACTCATAGTTACTTAAAGCAGTGAACCATTAGAAGTTCAATATTTATCTGACACATTTTAACAGATTGCTGTCAGTGGTGTTTTCAGCATTATTTCTATTGAAAGCCTCCCTATGGACAGACCACAGTTAAGCACAATGCATTAAAGTAAATGAAATATCTACAAGGTTTTTGCTTTTTTACTATAAATGCTAGCGAACTGATCTGAGAACTTACTGATCTGTGAATATACAGCCTACTGTCTTTTGCGTCTCTTTGTCTTACGACCTTATCTGTAGATAACGTCGCTGCCCCTATGGTGTCCCAAGCCGCTGAGCCCTGGCTGTGGTAGAGAGCTCCAGAGACTGTCCTACATGGGTGCTTTCTTCAGTCTGTCTGTCTTTGCTGAGGATGATGTGAGTCTTGAAACTCATATGTGTCGCATACTCAAAGTGCTAAACACTGGTTCTGGCAAAAGGTGGGCACAAAACTGCCTTTGAACAGTGGGTATTGTAGCATATTTTGAAAATGGGAGTTTTCAAAATGTGCATCCTTTAACTTACTCTATTAAAACTGAAGAGATTTGAAATGAGATATTTGATGTAAATTTAATATGGGTGTTTAAATTCTTATTTTTTAACTAATATTTATATTTAGATCATTTTTAAAGATTAATATGTGACTTGTTTTGCTTTGTCCACAGACCAAAGTGGGAGATAAGTACTTCTCAGGCCCAGCCATTACCATGGAAAACACTCGAGTTGTCAACCAATCCTTGCAGCACTATCTGGAGTCAGCAAGGGTGTGTTCTATCTCTGTCCTCTATTGCTTTACTTTTAACAAAATGAAGAATAACTTCACCTGATTAAAATTTTTAAATTCCTTCCTCATCAGGGTGACCTGTTCAAAATCCTTCACAACATCTTACTGAATGGAGAAACACGCGAGTTGGCTCTTAATTACATGGCAGCTCTAGTCAACTGCAATATAAAGAAATCCCAGATGCAGGTGAGACACAGAAAAAGCTATTCTTTCGACTTTTCAGAGAGTACTTACGGCATTTCCACATGTAACTCACTTAAAAAAGTCTGCGCCTGAGAAAGGATTCTTGTACCAAATTATCCACTCAGGTAGTTTAACGTTGCTCAATATCAAGCATACCTTTTGTTTAAAGGTTGACCAAAAATGCAGAAATTTTCATATGGTTGAATGTAGTGTGGGTTTGCAGCTGGATATATTAATTTCTTTTAGCATGCTAACTAGCTACAAAAGAGAAAGTTTGGCAATAAGATGCAGGTTCATTGTCCTACTCAGTAACATAGTTAATTGCACCATGCCATAATTTCCTCATTTTTGTTTGGATTTGCTCAAAATTGCCTCCACACCATTATTGGTCTGTACCACATTCTGGTTGGAAGTGGATCAATTGTGCTCCTGAGTCCACATGGAGTGTTCAAGTGTTCAACATGTGCCAAAAAGTTCATACAGTCTGCGCCAAAAAAATGGTGCGAAAGCCACTTAAAATTGATCCTTGTTCTGGGTTACCTCTTCATTATTTCCTCAACGCACCAACAACATTTCAGAAGTTGCCTTTGTAGTTAACAATTATTTTATAGTACTTAGTTAGTGACAAAATAACTTTTGTGAATTAGTTACGTAATGACAGATTTAATTAACAACAAATTTGACTGTAGGAACATCTCAGTGTGCAAGTGTGTATGTTTCAAAACTCGAAGGAGTTCGGCTTTGCTACATATAATTTCAATTTCTCATTATCATATGGAGCTGCCAGGGAAGAGGAAAAGAGGAAGGCCAAAGAGGAGTTTTATGGATGTGGTGAGGAAGGACATGCAGGTGGCTGGCTTGACAGAGGAAGATGCAGAAGACAGGAAAGAGATGGAAATGGATGATCTTGCTGTGGTGACCCCGAATGGGAGCAGCCAAAAGTAGTAGTAGTAGTAGATTATCCTGAAAATTTGATTCTCCTGAACACAGTGGATTTGAATGAATAATCCTCTGCTGTATACTCTCAGAAAACTAAAGAGCATGTGTCAGGGATTCCCCCATCTGTGCTTTGTCCTCCATTACAAAGTGGCATCGCCTGTTACATTGTAGCTCACTTATTCTTGTTTGACCCTTTGTCTCCCAGACTGATGACAAGCTGGTTTCAACAGACGGCTTCATGCTGAATTTCCTGTGGGTGCTGCAACAGCTGAGTATGAAGATCAAGCTGGAGACAGTTGACCCCTACTACATTTTCCACCCACGTTGCCGTCTTGTGGTCAGCCCAGAGGAGACCCGCCTTAAGGCCACCATGGAGGAGTTGAAGAGTTGGCTGGCAGAGCTGCGTGAGTCACAAAAAGCATCATGCTAAACAAATCCTGGGAAGATTTATTGTTAATAAATCAAATCAAATCAATTGTATTTGTATAGCCCAATATCACAAATTACAAATTTGCCTCAGTGGGCTTAACAGCAACACAACATCCTGTCCTTAGACCCTCTCATCGGGTAAGGAACAACTCCCTAAAAAAAACCCTAATAACCTTTTGTAACATCAACAGCTATAGTTATTACAGGTCATGCTAGATGAGCTTCATCTTTCAGTTTCCATCTGAATTGTGCTGTGCCTTTGTTGTATGTGTTGAGTGTTAAAGTCCTATTGGAATGATATCTCCTTTCCATTAACCATTGACATTTTGAGATTTGGAAAACTTGGTTTCTTTCATGCCAAGATGCTATTTAAAAACTTAACCATCTTGATTTGATTCATTAGCATGCTGAATCTTCATGTGATTCAGGGGTGGAGCAGTATTGGATGAATCATCCCTGTATTAACATCACCGTTACTGCCCTCTCAGAATTAGAATCAGAAATACTTTATTAATACCCAAGGGAAAACTGGGTAGCCTCTCGTGGCTAAAATCATCTCTTACAAACAGACAACAGTTCATCAGCATCAACAGCTGCACCTCCTTCACCACTCCTCTGTCTCAAGGTGTCCCCCAGGGTTCGGTGCTGGGTCCTCTCCTGTTCATCCTTTACATGCACCCCCTTGATAACATCATACGTCGTCATTGTCTCCACTTCCACGGTTGACATCCAGCTCTTCATTGCCACTAAATCCATCACCACTACAACTTACTCCAGTCTGAGCAACTGCCTCACTGAAATCAAATCATGGATGCAAGTCAATTTGCTCAAACTAAATTGTGATAAATCTGACATGATCATCATCAGTCCCAAATCCCTTACCAAAACCACTCACAACTTCTGCCATCAATAACTCCACGTTGTCCCCGTCCCCACACAACCACAACCTCGGAATCATTTTCAACAGTAACCTCTCCTTTGAACACTATGTCAATCAAATCACCAGAACTGCCTTTTCCCACCTAAAAAACATAGCTTGTCTTCACCCATCGCTCTCTTTCTCTGCTGCTGAAACCTTGATCCATGCCTTCATCACATCCAGAATTGACTACTGCATAAGCATTCTCTATGGCTTATCATCTAAAGTCCTAAACAAACTCTGGTACATCCAGAACTCTGCTGCTCGCCTGCTCACCCACTCCACTGTGACCACATCATTTCTGTCCTCCAGAACCTCCACTGGCTCCCTGTTCCACAACAGATCCAAATCAAATCAAATCAAATCAAATCAAATCAAATGTCTTTATTTCAAACATGCAAAATAAAATAAAAAATATGAACAAGCATAAATAAAACAAAAACAAATGATAAAAATAAAACCATTAGAATTCAACAAAAGAATAACAAATATTATATGTTCAAGGAAGTTACTACTTATTCTCCTCACTTACAAAGCCCTCCATAACCAGGCCCCCTCCTACTTCACTGACCTGCTCCGCTACCATACTCCTTCCCACAGCCTTCACTCCGCCGATGCTAACCTCCTGTCTCCACCACACAGAACCATGCACCGGACCTAGGGAGACAGAGCCTTCTCCATTGCTGCCCCCCTCCTCTGGAACTCCCTCCCCAAACACATCAGAGACTGCACTGATCTGTCCATGTTCAAATCATTAATCAAAACTCACCTCTTCAGAATTGCCTTTAATGTGTGATTAATGTTGTGCATTTCATGTTTTTGGTATGTTGCTAAGCGTCTTTGAGTATTTTGAAAAGCGCTGTACAAATAGAATTTATTATTATCATTAACTATCTCAATATTCACCCTGCTTCTTTTAAACTTTTGACTGTTGTGTTTATGACTGCAGCAGATGCAGCTGAACTATACACAGTTCAAGTTCTAAATGCCACTTAGTCTTTGAAAAGCTGACCTAATTTTCCAGCTCACAGTAACCAATATACTTGTTCACCAATGGCCTATATATTCCAGAGGCCTCAATTATTTTTCCATTTTTACTGGTGTAATATTTAACCTAATGACATGAACATTAACATCAAGTATGGCAAGTAAGTTTGAATACTCACAGGAAGATTTAACACTAAGCTCACAGAATTAGGAAGTATCCAACAATGTTTTAGACAGACTATCTAATCGTGCTTTTGCATAGCAAGGGGGAACGGTTCAGAGCACCGAGAGAAGCCTTTCAAATGGCATTTCCATTAGTGCACAGTTTGGTGTGGAATGGTTGCAAACTGTTGTCATTTCTGGGTTTTTGGTAGTTTTGATAACCGTGCTCAACAAGGCCAGATCGTGCTGGAGGGAGGGGTTCATGATGTTGGTATTCAATGATTGATTTTACATTCATGTCACATCCAGTTGATATCCTACAGGGCCATCATTGCACCCTGTACTAATCCTACAATGTGTACCAAAATAGCAATGATTAGGCATTTGTCTTTTGTGGTCAGAAAACCAAAACATCAGAATTCATGTTGTGGTAAGTGGAGGAGATGCTGGTGTTGACCAACATGTGATCAATCAACACTGGCTTCACATGCACAGACCCTGTTGCATGGTGTCATTTAATGTAGTCATTGTAGTTTTTCTGTGGGATTTTCTAGTTTTAATTTCAGCTCCAGCGCAAAAGGAAACATAAACATAAACATTAACTTTGCACATGGCTCCTCTGCTGGCACAGTGTGGCACACAGTGGTGGGGAGGCAATGGGGGGCAAAAAGGTATTCAAATCAAAACTGGTAGGCGCAACACATTGTGGTAGTTGTATATGGGCCATCTTGGATTAGATAATCACAACCTGCTTGCTGTGTAAATCCTGTCATAATTTGTCTTCATTTTATGTGTTTTTACTTAAATTTGTTCCTTATCATAGATGAAGACATTGCCACGTTCTCCGAACCCAAGTTTCCCACAGAGTGTTTCTTCCTGACACTGCACACACACCACCTGTCCATCCTGCCAGGCTGCAGGCGCTACATTCGCAGGCTGCGGGCCATCCGTGAGCTCAACAGGTACACGAACATACACTTTCCCTCTGTCATTCTCCCTAAACCTCTCAGATTCACAGATTATCTTAGTATGGGCTTTATGTAAGTATTTACTCTTCTGTGTGTTTCTTGTGTCAGGACTGTAGAAGAGCTGAAGAACAGCGAAGGCCAATGGAAGGACTCTCCCTTGGCCAGTCGACACAGAGAGATGCTGAAGAGATGCAAAACCCAGCTTAAGGTTGGTTTCATATGGTTTTCCTTTAATCCTAATTAAGTCAATCGACCTTTGGTTAAAAAAACCCTCAAAAGGATGACTTACAATTAGCTTTTGCATCTTATTGGAGCATGATGTTAAAGGGATTGTTTTCAGACCTAGCCTTCCTACCTCAATGATGTAAAAAGCTGCAAGGGGTGTAATAACAACACAGTGTTATTATGGTAATGATGTGTGACTTTGTCCTGTCAGAAACTGGTGCGGGCCAAAGCCTGTGCTGACGCGGGCCTTCTGGATGAAAACCTGTTACGCAGATGTCTGCAGTTCTACAGCACGGTCATTCAGCTCATTCTACGTATGGTGGACCCTGCCTATCCACAGTGAGTCTCCTGTGACTGACACATCATGTTGCCACCATTGGCTTGATGTGATGTGAGAAGAAAGCAGTAGAGGTGGTTTTGCATAAAAGGGTTTTGTTTTCGTTTTTTTCGAGTTTGTTTTGGTATCTCTCTGGATAGTTTCCATTGTCTGTCATGACATGTTTCATTTCAGAGTTGGTCAAAATCAAATAGATCTAACAATGTTCTGCCTAATGTTTCCTTACCTGGTTGTCCATCTCATACACAGCATTACCTTGCCACTGAACCCAGATATTCCCAAAAGCTTTGCTGCTCTTCCTGAGTTCTACATCGAAGATGTAGCAGAGTTCCTGCTTTTCGTTGTGCAGTGAGTTCTCTCTCTCGCGCTCTCTCTCTCTCTCTCTCTCTCTCTCTCTCTCTCTCTCTCTCTCTCTCTCTCTCTCTCTCTCTCTCTCTCTCTCTCTCATATATAGCTGGGTGGTTGTTAAAGGATTAATGTTTGAGCTATGATGTTTCTCATTGGAAAGTAAGTCACTTTTATTTAACATGAAATGTGCTCCCCTCAGGCATAACCTGTAATTCCTCTCTTCCCCTTCTCCCTCCTCTCTGCCAGGTATTCCCCTCAGGTCCTGTATGAACCATGTGTTCAGGACATCGTCACCTTCCTGATTGTGTTCATATGTAGCCAGAACTACATCAGGAACCCATACCTTATTGCCAAGCTGGTGGAGGTTCTGTTTGTCACCAACCCAGCTGTACAGCCACGCACCCAGCGGTTCTCTGAGATGATGGAAAACCACCCACTGTCCATCAAGCAGCTTGTCCCTGCCCTCATGAAGTTCTACACCGGTGAGTCCTAAGAGCCACGCGCTTCCTCTATTAAAGAATACATGTTGTGTCTGTAAGGTTTATTAAGATAACTTAAGAGTTTGAACTAGCAAGACATTGTTACATAAAACTGACCCCAGTCCTCCCACCAGATGTGGAGCACACTGGTGCTACCAGTGAATTCTACGATAAGTTCACCATCCGCTATCACATCAGCACCATCTTCAAAAGCCTCTGGCAGAATATTGGCCACCACGGTACCTTCCTCGAGGAATTCAAGTGAGTTTGCTGTTAAACTGTCAGAGCTGCTTAGTAGAAACCAGAATTTTTCCATCCAAAGAACCAAAAACTGGCAATCTTGCAACAGTTTAAAGTAATGACTTTGTCAGAATGGTTAGGCCTTTCAAAATGCGTTAAAACCTTTTCCTTAAATGTTAAATAATGTCAAATAATTGATTACAAAATAACAATGGCTTTTAAAATGTTATTTAAATAGTTAATGGTACCGAGTGAAATAAAATTGCATATTTTAAGTAAGTTTTGGTCTGGAAGGTCCCTGAATAGTTGATTCTCTAGCCATCCAAGATTTTTGTATAAAGAAGTCCCTAGACTTGATAAACCCATATTTAATATTAATAGTCATTGATATCAGTGTTTTCGTGTAACCCCAGAAAGTTGAATCAGTTCATCTGAATCATAATTAGGTTTATTGGCCACGTAGGTTTGCACACACATGGAATTTGACCCCGGTTTTGTGGCTCTCACGGTGTACTTAACATAGAATAACAACACAGCAACAACAATCTTCAGATATATACACAAGGATTAAATATATGCAGGCGAAATAAGAGACAACAAAGTGCAGTGGTGCAGAGAGTATATCAGAGATGCTGAAATAAATGTTATCAGGTTACTTACATACATGCCTGAGGTAGATGGACATAGTAGAGCGTACCAGTATATGTACAATGTGCAATATATACAAAATAGTTGGATCTATTCTGGACACAGCATTTAGTAGGAGAAATGTTTCATCACTCATCTAAGTGACTTAGTCAGTCTCAGCTGACTGCAGGTATCCCCTAACCTTATAAACAGCACAGTTGCTTAACGACCACAACCAATGATCTGATTGGGGAATAGTTGCAACGACAGCATTGTAAAATGGCAACAGATGTACTTTTAAACCCCGCCCCTGGTTGTTCCCTCTTCACATAGATGGCCTCTTTGACTCCCTGTTCAAACCAGTGTTCCTCCCTATCAAGGATTTGCACATCCTCATCCTTGAAAGAGTGGCCACTGGCCTGTACATCATCATGGCAATTGGCACATGAAACCGATCATTGGTTTCTGTTGTTATGCCACTGTATTGTTATAAGGGTGGGGATACATGCAGTCAGTTGAGACTGAAGATGTCACTGAGATGAGTGATGAAATGTTTCTCTCCATAAATGTTGTGTCCAGATGAACTGATTCAACTATCTGTGGTTTCTCCCACTGAACTCTCTCAATGAACCGATTCAACTTTCTGGGATTTCCGATTCAACTTTCTGGATTATTGAGCATGTATCAAGACATTTTCGTTTAAGCAGAACACTATTTTTTAAGAGAAATTGACTTTATGTGACATTGTCTTAAGAAATCCTCACAATTTAACTGTCTTCAATTATGTTGCCCACCCCTCTTGTAGCTCTGGGAAGCAGTTTGTGCGCTACATCAACATGCTGATCAATGACACCACCTTCCTATTAGACGAGAGCCTAGAGTCCCTGAAACGCATCCATGAGGTCCAGGAGGAGATGAAGAATAAAGAACAGTGGGAGCAGCTGCCCAGGGTCCGTGCTCAAACATCAAACAAATTATTATTCAGGCATTAATCACACTAGAGAGCCAATTCAATTCAATTAAATTTTATTTGTATAACCCAATATCACAAATTACAAATTTGCCTCAGGGGGCTTAACAGCCACACAACATCCTGTCCTTAGACCCTCTAATCGGATAAGGAACAACTCCCTAAGAAAAACCTTTAACAGGGAGAAAGCCACTGTTTGATTTTGTGAACTGATTTACACTGTGATGAAACACAGAAGTGGAGTGGACAGAAACACAATGACAACATGGGAGCAAGAGATATTTTAAAAATTCATAAGCAAATGTCTTGCATTGAAAAGTATGGAAAAAAATCCAGAACAAGCAAAGATGCTGCCCAACAATTAATCAGGGAGTTTTGATACCTGGAACAACAGGTAAATTTAATTCACTACCAGGATAGAAAACCAGCCGAAGTGCAAGGACCCAAGAGACTTGGACTGCAAGCCATCAGTTTAACTAACTTACAGTGATTATTACTGTGCTCACTAGCTTTGGGACATGTTGGCATGTCCCTAGTCTAGAAAATTCATGGCACTTTCTTAATTCCACTTTGGTGACTACCGGTTAAGATAATGGTGGTGGCTGATTTAATTTGAATATATCTCTCACCCCAATCTCACCCTTTCCATCTAGGAGCAGCAGCAGAGCCGCCAGTCTCAGCTGACTCAGGACGAGCGGGTGTCTCGTTCCTACCTCGCGCTGGCCACAGAGACAGTGGACATGTTCCACATCCTCACCAAGCAGGTCCAGAAGCCCTTCCTCAGGCCTGTGAGTACTTCTTGAACTCAAAGGGCATACACGGAAGTCAGACTTGCATAAAACCAACATAGGCTATCTGTTGAGAAAGGCTATGAGAAATGTCGGTAACTTAGTGGTTTGCATTGTTTCCTCATAGAGGGTCCTAGGTTTGACCCCAATCTATCTTTGTGGAAATGGTATGTTCTCCTGGAGTTTGTGTGGACTTCCATCTGATTTCTTCCTTGAGTCCAAAGACATGCATGTTAAGTCAATTGAAGACTTTAAATTGCCCATAAGTTGGATTTGTGCATTAGGGATTCTGTGTGGGGGTCTTATGATGTGATGGACTGGCAATCTTTCCTTGTCTTCTGTCCAGTGCCTACTGAATTGGATTTAGCAGAAATAGAGAATGAATGGAATTTACGCACGCACGCACGCACGCACGCACGCACGCACACACACACACACACACACACACACTAACAAGGCAATAACAAGGCAGTGAGTCTGTAGGGACATACACACAAGGCAATGAGTCTGTAGGGATACCTATGTTTTAATAAAATGTGGATGGATGGAACAAGACTGGATAATAATAAATCAAACTTATATAGCGTTTTTCTAACACTCAAAGTCACTTTACAATAAATGGCGGTGAAACAAGATAACAGATAAACATAACACAGACATACGGGGTGGATGGGAAGGGGGGACTACGAGAGGGAGAAGCGGCAGCCAGTCACACGACGCCAGCAGTACTCTCCGACAAACAGATACAAAAGGGCAACAAAAAACAAAACAAAACAAAAAAAACAACAGCACTGTCGACGTTGAGTTTCTGAAGGGCTTTACTCCCGTAACCTATTCCTCTCCCGAGGTATCCACTAGGCAGTGGCACTATTTAACCCATAGCTGGGGGCTGGTTCATGGGCATCAGGGAATATCCACACACCGGTGGGCCTGCGTACCGCACGTCTAGGGGCCAGACCTCCTCCGAGTCCCTTGTAGTTCAGCCAGGGTCCAAAGTGTACCCAGTTACTGTGTGTTGCCACGAGGAGGCACTACATAGGGCTTGCTGTCGGAGAAGCTATGTACTGGCAGGGAGAGACTTAGATGCCCAGCTCTCCTGTTCGCATTTCTACTAGCCAGCGATGTGATAGGCACAGAACACTACACCAACACACTAGACCCTTCACAACAACCTGACTTCTTACAGAAGAATCTCAGACACACAATGGATGTTGTTGTTGACGGATGTTTTTGACTGTTTCCTCCTCCATCCTCAGGAGCTGGGGCCTCGTCTTGCGGCCATGCTGAACTTTAACCTCCAGCAGCTGTGTGGGCCCAAGTGTCGGGACCTGAAGGTGGAGAACCCGGAAAAATATGGATTTGAGCCCAAGAAGCTTCTAGACCAACTGACTGACATTTACTTGCAGCTTGACTGTGCCCGTTTCGCCAAGGCTATTGCAGATGACCAGGTTCAATTCAGTTCCAACTTAACTGACTCATGAAGGAATTCAGTTCACAGTTGGGGTCAGCAGTGACAATGAAAGATAATGACAATACAAACTGCAAAACTTGCAAATGTTTGCAAAAAAATTGGCACTTAAAATGGTGGTGATGTTCACCATTCAGCAGGTAACCTTTATTTCTGATAAAAAAAATAAATGTAAAAAAAAGTGCTTCTACAATAAAGCACAACAAGGGAGATAATCGCAGTTAACATCACAGTTATGTTCTGATCTTATGACCAGAACATAGCTTTTTGTTATGACACTTTCTGTTGAATGTATGACGTTCATATATTCAGTGGGTTTTTTTCTTGGTCTCATTTTAAGTAGAGTACTTAATGTATTCAAAGAAATTGATTACAAGGTCAACACTTGTTCTCAACATTGCCTGAGGTAAAGAACGCTGAAAGAGCATTTTTTTCCAAGACTTTCATATCCCAAGTTCTCTATATGTTCTTTTCCACTGGAAATTGAATCAGTTCATCAGGACACAACATTTAGTGGGAGCAATGTTTCATCTGTCATCTAAGTGACATGGTCAGTCTCAGCTGACTGCGGGCATCCCCCAACCTTATAAACAGAACAGTTGTAATGACGACCGACTGAAAGGGATTGACCGAGCCCTTTCTTGTTTGCAGTGGTGATGGACAGGTTGACAGATGAGCTCAGGTAGGAGTCTCTGTGGACTATGATGTTTGTGGATGACATTGTGATCTGTAGCGAGAGTAGGGTACAGTTTGAGGAGAGCCTGGAGGGGTGGAGATATGCACTAGAGAGAAGAGGAATGAACGTCAGTAGGAGCAAGACGGAATACATATGTGTGAATGAGAGGGTGGACAGTGGAATGGTCAGGATGCAAGGAGTAGAGGTGATGAAGGCGTATGAGTTTAAATACTTGGGGTTGACTGTCCAAAGTAACGGGGCGTGAAGAAGAGAGGTGAAGAAGAGAGTGTAGGCAGGGTGGACTGGGTGGAGAAGAGTGTCAGGAGTGATTTGCGACAGAAGGGTACCAGCAAGAGTTAAAGGGAAGGTTTACAAGATGGTAGTGAGACCAGCTATGTTATATGGTTTGGAGACAGTGGCACTAACAAAAAGGCTGGAGGTGGCAGAGTTGAAAATGCTAAGATTTTCATTGGGAGTGACGAAGAAGGACAGGATTAGGAGCGAGTGTATTAGAGGGACAGCTCGGATTGGACGGTTTGGAGACAAAGCAAGAGGCAAGTTTGAGATGGCTTGGACATGTGTGGAGGAGAGATACTGGTTATATTGGGAGAAGGTTGCTGAATATGGAGCTGCCAGGGAAGAAGAAAAGAGAAAGGCCAAAGAGGAGGTTTATGAATGTGAGAGAGAACATGCAGGTGATTGGTGTGACAGAGGAAGATGCAGAGGACAGGAAGAGATGGAAACGGATGATCCATCGAGGCGACCCCTAACGGGAGCAGCCGAAAGTAGTAGTAGTAGTTGCATGATGACTGAAAGCAACGATCGGTTTCATATGTAAATTGCTGTGACCATTGACTATAGATCAGAGAAGGTTGAATCAGTTCATCTGGATACAATGTTTGACAGATACGTTTCATCGCTCATCACTTAGATGAGTGATGAAATTATTAGATGTGTGTGATAAGATTGCATGTAATTAGATGAGATATCAGTGACCTCTCACTGATGGAAATAAATGGTGGTGATGTTCACTCATCTAAGTGACCTCTTCAATGTTGAAGAGGTCACTTAGATGACTGATGAAACCTGTCTGTCTGTAAACATTGTATCCAGATGAACTGATTCAGCCTTCTTTGATTTTCTTACCTGGATTATTGAGCATTCATAAAGACATTAACTATAGATTTACAATGGCCATGTGTACAATGGCCACTATTCACAGAGGATTGGGGAATAGTTGCAATCACAGCATTGTAAAATGACGAACGATGTACTCTTAGTCCCTCCTCGGTTCAATGATGGTCAGTCCCGTTCCCTCTTCACATAGATGGACTCTGTCTCCCCCTTCAAACCAGCGTTCCTCCATATCAAGGATGCACATATCGTCATTCTTGAGTGGCCATTGGCCTGTAGATCATCATGGCAATTTGCATATGAAACTGATCGTTGGTTTCTGTTGTTGTGCCACTGTATTTTTTATAAGGGTGGAGATACTAGGAATGTTGTGTCCAGATGAAGTGATTCAACTTTCTGGGATTTCCTTATCTGGATTATTGAGCAGGCAGCATCGTGGTGCAGTGGTGCAGTGGTTAGTGCGGTCATGTCACAGCAAGAAGGTTCTGGGTTTGAGCCCCGGGGTAGTCCAATCTTGGGGGGGGGGGGGGTCGTCCTGTGTGGAGTTTGCATGTTCTCCCGGTGTCTGCGTGGGTTTCCTCCAAGTGCTTCCGGTTTCTTCCCACAGTCCAAAGACATGCAGGTCAGGTGAATTGGCCATACTAAAAATTGCCCCTAGGTATGAATGTGTGTGTGTGTGTGTGTGTGTGGGCTGTGTGTGTGTGTGTGTGGTGGCCTGGCAGCCTATCCAGGGTGTCTCCCCGCCTGCCACCCAATGACTGCTGGGATAGGCTCCAGCATCTGTGTGACCCTGAGAGCAGGTTAAGCGGTTCAGATAATGGATGGATGGATTACTGAGCATGCATCAAGATGTTCCTTTCTTATTTTCCTAAAACATTTTACCTCTTCTCTGATTTTTCAACAGCGGTCCTACAGTCGAGAGCTTTTCGAGGAGGTGATCTCCAAGATGAGAAAGGCCGGTATCAAGTCCACCATCGCCATTGAAAAATTTAAGCTGCTATCGGAGAAGGTGGAAGAGATAGTCGCCAAGAACTCTCAGTCTGAAATGGACTACAGTGATGCACCTGACGAGTTCAAAGGTGTGTGTGTGTGTGTGTGTTTGCGCGTATGCGTGTGCTTTCATGTGTATGTGTGTGTGTGTGTGTGTTGGTTGTCAGCATTTCTGTGTAGGACTTCTTTTTCTTAATCACATGTAATAGATCACAAAAGAAGTTCAAGCAACTTTAAAATTTCCTATTTTATTGCCCTGTGTATTCCTTATGATCGAGTTCTTACCCAGATCTGGAAAAGTATAGAAAATGCATTTCCAGGTCTTAAAAGTTGTTTGCATTATACAGGCTGTGACTTGTGTTCAGTCCTGACACACATGACTTTACATTTTTTGTACTTGTAAAGCAACTATATTTTCAAGTTGTTGTGGAGAATGTTCTCTAGCAATAAGGTGATATGGCTTTGTTGATAGTCATTTTGTTTACAACCTAACAGGATGCATTTTGCTGAACACACTTGAATTCCAATCATGAAATTAAGGGTTGTTGCATTTTTCACTCAGTTTATGATACCCCTGAAAATGTCCAAGTAGTTAAAAAGAAGTCGCCTCTGATCCCAAGTCAATCCATGCAAACAGAATACAACTTTACCAGCTTCAATCATGGTAGAATCCCAGACATTTAGCAGGGGATTTGTGGTGCATAGAGACCATATAGACAAGTTAGAGCAAGGCTATCCTATAACTACGGACTTAATATAATCTTGAGGCAGAATGCGGCACACATACCACCTTTGATTCCTAGATATGTCAGCCTGCCCACCACACTTGTATGAAGTGTGCCATACGGAACACTTCGGTGTCAGCTTTCTGAACGGTGTTATCAACCCCCCCCGCCAGATCTTATTTTTAAACATGTAACACACAAGCCCCATCATGGTAACCTTGTGACATTTCAGTGCAGGATTCATTTAATGCCTTTTATTTATTTATTTATTTGGGGGGGGGGTCCGTTTTATTGAGTTATACCAAGGTCCATACAAACAGTGTACCTATTTACATAGGACTTAGAAGCCTCATCTACCTGAGTCTTCTGTAAAACACAATTGTAACAGAAGGTAATAACACTAAGTTAAATTAGACAATACAGAGGCAAATAAGGGCCAATAAAGTAAATAAAATACATAATAAAAAATAGAAAACCAAACTTAATAAATAGAACCAGAATGTTTGGGTGTACCTTCATGATACTCAGATCTCTTTACAAAAAGTTAGGAAGGAAAGAAAAAAAAAAGATGAAGAAAATCCCATTAAACAAATGATGGTCATACAGGTGTATCCAATCCAACTTTCCCATCTTTTCAAAAACTTGTCCTGTTGTTGCAGTCTAATAGAGAAAGTAATTCTTTCCATCCTAAAGATATCATAAATAATGTCAATCCAATCATCAATTGTGGTATTTCTGGTTTTAGCCACTTTCTAGTAATGGCTTTTCTTCCCACTGCACTTAAAATCCAAAATAGATATCCATCATAAGAGGTAACATTTTCTGATGGCAGGGTACCAACACACAGGGTCTCTAGTTTAAATGGGATGTCCACCTGGATTGTTTCTTGGAAAACTTTATGAACCTCCAGCCAGAAAGGAATTAATACTGGGCAAGACCAGAATATATGATAATGATTTGCCTCAGAGAAACCACATTGTCCCCAGCAGTTGGAAGATTTGGTATAATGACTCTTTTGAACTGGAGTAATAAAGAACCTAATGAGGTTTTTCCAGCAAAACTCTCCATAAAGCTAAACTTGAAGTTTTCCAGTGCAGCCCACATAAATTCTCCCACTCTTACTCCGTTATTCCAAGGTTTCCTTCCTTTTTCCATTTTTGTTTCACATATCCATCCATCCAGTTACCGAAGCCGCTTATCCCAACCGGGGTCGGTGGGATGCTGGAGCCTATCTCAGCAGTCATTGGGTGGGGAGACACACTGTACAGGCTGCCAGTTACGTTTTGTTTGTTGTAGACCCTTATAAAGTTTTGAGATGGTTTTTCTTTGGTTGGAATTCAAAACATAAGCCTCTTTGAAGATTTTTAGTATAATATTATCCAAGTATAATATTATCACAGATATGATTAGTATAATATTGTCTGTGATGGCTTGGTGGCCTGTCCAGGGTGTCTCCCCGCCTGCTGCCCAGTGACTGCTGGGATAGGCTGCAGCATCCCGTGACCCCAATTGGGATAAGCGGCTTGGATAATGGATGGATGGATTATCCAAGTACAGTTGTTTATTTATCTTCATTAATTGCTCCATATAATGTCAACCTTGAAGAAATCTGTAAAAATTGTTATTATTCAAGCCATGCTGCATCTTCAAATTTTGAAAAATCTTCATGGACCCCTGATGCAAAAAAGTACAGTATGCCGTTAAGCCTTGAATAAGTCACCCACCCCTTAAATCTTGCATCTAATCTATTAGGTACAAAATCCGGGTTATACGCACACCATCTCAAAACTTTGATAGCCTCCTTAAATAATTTTGGGCTATTACCTTGTTCCACAGCTTAAGTGGCAAACTACTCCATGGATTGCCCAAATCAATTAAGTTTTTCATCAAAACCTTTTCCCCAATTACAGCTTCAATTGGATACTCCTCTGTTATAGTCTCCTCAATCTGGATTACACCAACAGGTCAAAGGTTTTAATTGAGCAGCAAAATAATAATCTTTTAGACACAGGAGTGCGACCCCTACCTTGTTTTTAGCTAACTATAGACTCTGATATCTAATTCTAGGTCTTTGCCCTTGCCCAAATCAATTAAGTTATTCATTAAAACCTTTTCCCCAATTACAGCTTGAATTGGATACTCCTCTGTTATAACCTCCTCAATCTCCTGCCACCTAGAAAAATATTCTGGATTACACCAACAGGTCAAAGGTCTTAATTGAGCAGCAATATTGTAATCTTTTAGACACAGGAGTGCGACCCCTGCCTTGTTTTTTGCTAACTATAGACTCTGATATCTAATTCTAGGTCTTTGCCCTTGCCAAATTTACCTCAAAATAAGTTTGTCCCATTTCTGAAATTATTGGTCAGGTAGATCTAGTGGAAGACTGGAAGAGATACAGCAATCTTGGTAAGATATTAATTTTAACCAATTCAATTCGAGAACTAAAATTAAGAGGAGGTATTAGGTTCCATCCCCTTACTTCTTCCCTAATCTTTTGATTAAGAGGGAGGAAATTGATGGAGAATAATGAAAAAAAAATTTTTTTTGTTGGTATATTTACTCCCAAATAGCTTGTGGATCCCCCCCCCCCCTTTTCTCCCCAATTGTACGCGGCCAATTGCCCCACTCTTCCGAGCCGTCCCGGTTGCTGCTCCACCCCCTCTGCCGATCTGGGGAGGGCTGCAGACTACCACATGCCTCCTCCGATACATGTGAATTTGCCAGCCGCCTCTTTTCACCTGACAGTGAGAAGTTTCGTCAGGGGGACGCTGACACTATTCCCCCCGTTCCCCTCCCCCTGAACACGCACCCCGACTGACCAGAGGAGGTGCTAGTGCAGTGATCAGGACACATACCTACATCCGCTTCCCACCCACAGACATGGCCAATTGTGTCTGTAGGGATGCCTGACCAAGCCGCGGTAACACAGGGATTCAAACCAGAGATCCCCATGTTGGTAGGCAACGGAATAGACCACTACGCTACCCGGACGCCCCGGACCATAGTCCTCGTTACTTAAAACTGAATCTTGATCAAAGAAATGCATTATGGGCTTTTAACTTTGTTGGGAGTACGTTATCCTATGCTGCCATCTCCTTGCTTGCTAACCCGTAGCTAATTCATTTCTTTTAATGAGGCCTTTTTCATGGCCATTTCCTGTTCTTTGGGTTTTGATAGGCGCACTTGTAACTCTATGATATCAAAAACTTGGGCTATCTGGGTTGGATTTTCAAAAGTTAGAGACCTTTACTGCATTTTTGCTAATGATGTTTTTGCTCTTTGTAAGTTGTATTTTACCGTTAACCGTATTGTAATTTATTCCTTATACTACTTATATTTTGCACTTATATTGTTTAGACAGTACTACTTTTTATTGCTGATGTTATATTTTCTTATCTCTTATGTATGCACCATGTTGAGGTTGACACAACTGCAAATTCGTTGCGCTTGCACAATGACAATAAAGTTCTTGACTCTTGAATGGATGTTTCTCTAGGTGATCCAAGCAAGCCTCCGGGCTTCGCACCTAAATTATTGGGATTGTGTGTCAGCCAGACAAATGAACTCAGACCGCCTTAGATGTGAGAAAATATTAAGGGGAATCAGTATTCTGCAGCTGAAGCTGAGAAACACTGGAGGTGTCAGGTGTCTCTTGAAACCCACCAGTTGTTTTCAAGAAGTTTCATGTGACCTTGACATGCCTGCTCCAAGTCTGTTTTTGTGAGGTGTTTGTTGTTGTGGTTATCATCTGCTTGTTTATTTATTTGCGAAACTGCCTTACCAAAGCAGTACATTCACTACAAAGTAAAACCAGTAATTTAGTTTCTATCGTAGAATTGTACAGATTTATGACCAAAATAATATGAACATTATTAAGTCCTGCTGGTTTGCTGGCTTGTCTCAAAATGTAAGGAGTTTTAATCAAAATAGGCCATACCACACCTTTCATGTCACAGAAATAGGAAAGGGTAACTTGACCCATTGTAGTGGCTAAATGTGTCTACTAGTGCTGCTAATGCCTATAAATCACTTCTCTGCAGTGTGCCATAAAACTATTCAAGAGCTCTAAACCAAGAGCCATTAAATGATGGAGCGTTGTGAAGTTTTTTATCTTGGGTTGTTTTGCGCATTGATTCTGTATTTAAATAAAATAATATTTATGTTCAACAGATCCTCTAATGGATACCCTCATGACTGATCCTGTGATACTGCCCTCTGGGAACATTATGGACCGCTCCATCATCCTGCGCCACCTGCTCAACTCGCCCACCGACCCCTTCAACAGACAGCCGCTCACAGAAAGCATGCTGGAGTCAGGTAACTGATCCATGATATATTTTCACCAGGGTACTGCAACATCACGTTTCACTAAGTTGCTGTTTTATATGGGCCTTTTACTGAAAGGAAGTTAGAAATATGTAGTCAGTGCTTCTAACAACAGTACAATTGGTTGTCTAGTTTTTGAAACAAGGCAAATGATTTTGGGACACAAAGTACAGTATGATTATTATTATTTAAGTTTTCTGAATGTTGGACTGCAAGCACCAGTTTCCATGCTTGTTCTTAGGTTGGGCTCTGTTCATTTATTTTTTTTCTCTTCATACAGTCCCCGAGTTGAAGGAAAGGATCCAGACGTGGATGAGAGAGAAGCAGGGGAGGCGAACTGTCTAGCAGCATCATCTGCACTGCTAACCATCACATAGGGATGATGGCAACTCCCCTGAATTCGATATCATCAACACCACCACAAACAGCAAAAAAATAAAAAATAAAAAGGACAAAAGAGGAAATCGTATTTGATTTTTACCCAGCTTTATCTTTTTTTGTCTCAGATCATCGTTTGATGGTCCTTTGCTCTGATAACGAAACATAATAAAGTTAAGACTTTTAAAAAGGGGTTTTTTTGCTCATGATTTTGTGTATATATAATGATATATACATATATTTAACAAGAGCTGAGGCATTATAATGCTGCGAGGATAAGTTGCCACCACGTACAAGGTCTAGCAGCAAGGTGCATTCATTTGCTCCATTGATCATGTTAATTTTTCTCGCTCTGTTTTGTAAGATTGTATGTTGGTTTGATAAAAAAACAACTTTCAAATATGTGAAGGGTAGGGAAATACATTTTAGGGAGGGGATTTGGGGAGAGGGATTCTACTAAAATGGCTTTTCTCAAGTTTCATTGTCATGGCACAATGATGAGCAAGATAATCAACATTATGTTTGCTTTGAATCATTCAGTTAACAAAGTATACGCACAACCTTGTGCTTGTTACTGACGGGGCTTAGAAGTAGAAATATGCCCAAAGGATGCAGCTCAATGTAAACTTTAAGCCTAAATGCCTGCTTTCTTCTGAGTACAGCGGAAAGTCGAGCAGCCCTTTTCCAGACTTGTACGGTTGATCCTTTCTAGTCCTCCCTCCCCCATTCCTTTTCTTTGTTGAATTTGATAAAGACTGACTTCTTGTGTGTGCATGGCCTCAAGTCTAGAACCTCCTAAGCGCCTCATGGACAAATAACCTTTATGGTGAAGCTGAACAAACACGAGAGAATGTAGCATGAACACCAGGCACAGTCGTAGGAGCGCACCATTGAAAAGTCTGCCCTTCACCGCCATCAACATCTCAAGATGGTCTCTCTCAAAGCGCACTGTACCTAACTTGACCTTGCTGACCTTAACTGTACAGCAGATTATTTCTGTTAACCACATACCTGTTTTGGAAGCTAGGATTTTAAACTGAAATAAATGATGATGCACACATCTTCACAACTAGTCTTGCTTTCTGGGGGTATAAGATACTTTTATCAATTTATGTGTGTGTTTGTTTTTTCGTTGTGATATTTGATAATTTACTATTGGTAGTTTTGTGTTTTTCCCTCAAACATTAAACTAGTGGATGAATTCTGGGGACCCTCCGTAGTTCAGAAGGGAGAAAATTAGCACAACAGTCAAAATTAGAACATATATCATTTTATCCTATATCGTGATTAATGGAAAATATCGCTGAGTAGCCAAGGTTACTCATCGGTTTGCGTACAGATTCGGGGATTAAAAAGAGGATGTTTTGATTTTGTAAGCGAGTCCCTGTGAGCAGTATAAAAATGCAAGTGCTTCAATTTTCCTGCTAGACGGCGCAATTTCTAACTTCTGAATGCCGGGTTATGGTGCGGCGGCGAGTCGAAATCCTGCAGTATGGCGTCACGACCAGAAACGACGCCCTTCCGTTTTTTGCGGCCCGCCCATTGGTTCTCAAGCTCTATAAATCAAACCACTGCTTCGCGTTGATTGGTTTGTGAAGCTGTCGCTCTGTGTAGCCGAAGAGGGAGTTGACGTAATCTCTTCGGTAAATCAAGGCGATCCATCAATTCTGCTTTCGCCTGTATGCAGAAATACAACCAACCGCCTTTTATTTTTTTATCTGAATTTGGAAAATAGCCTCATCAAAGAGACGCCGTGTGCAGTGAAAGCCAATCCGGTGGACGATACTGCTTATAATAATGGGAGTTTTTCATAAAAGTGGACTTGCATTTTCTGCTCGCCGATTCTGATTAAACCACATTTTGACGCCCGCTAGTTCTCGTCGCTCTCCTATGGTGTTGCTGCTGTCTTCGTGAGAATACAAGTGAGTCAAACGTAGACCCCCTCTTCCAGTTATCATGGAATGTTAAAATCCGTATAGATCTCTCATTCGGTGGTGTTTTAGTGGATTAGATGGATTAGCATTACATTGATCGTTGGGGTAGTACTCGATATTCGGGATTCATGGGAGTGGAGTATTCGGATGTTGTGTCAGATGTCTCGCTAGCCCAAGTTTAAAAAGGAAAGCTAGTCTTGTTTAGTACGTATTCTCGATATCTTAAAGGGTAAAATACTTGATTACTTTGTTTAATTAACCAAGTACAGTTAATATTTTAGACGAAATTGTCCCATGGAGACTTACAAAGCCACACTGCAGAATACGTCTTAAACGTTGTAGTTCGTACCTTCAGGGTTATGCATATAATCCGTGAAACAAAATAAGGGTTTTCGCGTCGTATCAGCTTTAATCCAGTAGTTAAATTATTTCAACAACCCCCCCCCTCTCCCGAAGGCTAGCGGCCACAATATATCGAGTCCGTATCACTACAACCATTGCAATTCCGTGCATAATTGAAGATAACGCAACGCAGATTAGTCCGCTTCCATTTCCAACACAATTGCATTCAATCGGATTTTTTTGGTTTATCTCCGGTGAGCCATCCTATACATTGACATGATAAAACAGGCCCACCTCGCTGTATAACTGTAGTCTGTATCGAATAGGGTGGATAGAATTTCATGGGCGTATGCTTTTTAGCAAGTATGGCTGACTGCAAGGACATAATGGGAAAAGAAACATCAGATGCTTGGTTTATGTAGTCATGTGGCGTGAAATGTAGAGGAATCTGATCCATTTGATCCATTGTAGAACGGATGACATTTGTCAGATTGTCGAGCAGAATAACTGAATGGTTTTGTGTTGTGCAGTTCACTGTTGTAGGTTTGTTTCAATTGTGCTACAGTCTTAATCAAACCCCTTAACTCTGAACTGTTAACTTGGGTGATAATGTATGTTTACCGAATGTAAAAGCCCCAATGGTTCTGGTCGGCCATATTTGTGTCAGGCTGCTATGATTGGAAGTGAAGGGAGGGCCATTGTGGGACTCCCAGCAATTGCAATCAAGTGTCATGGCTAGACTTTAGATGCTAGTTAGCATGTCACTATGTTCTCTTTTAACATGAGCTTAAATTCACCCGCCTAACACAATCGGCAATTTTCCACTTTTTTTCCCCACAGGAGAGACATATTTGAAATTTTACCGGGAGAAAGTCCTAAAACCGCAGCCATGTCAGGGGCGTCTGTAAAAGTCGCTGTCCGAGTTCGGCCCTTCAACTCCAGGGAGATGAGCAAGGATTCAAAATGTATTATTCAGATGCAAGGCAACTCCACAAGTAAGTACCCACTTCCATATGCAGGCCAAAGCACGCAAATAAAAGTACTGCAGGTTTGCGCACCCTTGTCCACTAGTATGTATGGAGAGCATTTACATGTGATCCCCCATGGTCCTCCTTCAGAAGTTTTAATCGGGGGAACAGCAGAAGGAGCAAACTAAATGGTGGACAGTTGGAGACAAAACAGTCTGAAAAGAAATAAAGGCTCACAAAGACAAATTCTTCCTCCTCTGAAAGGAGCTGCATGCCAGAGGAGTCTGTGTGAGAAACGCTGAGTTAGTCAATACTGGGGAAGGTGGGGGGCAATGGAGTTGGGGGGGGGGTTCTTTCTAGGGCTAACTGCCCACTCCCCCAATTTATCTATACATTATTGCATTCTTAATGTCTGAGGATGGATATGTATTTTACTGTGTACGTTATGGTAATGTCATCATTTTTGTTTTTCTTATCTGACGAATATATATGGTTTACGTCATAGGTTTTTGTATGATAATTTTTAAATACAAAGTAATTTCCAGGAGAACCTGTTTTCAAAAAGAAGTAAGTAAGTGGAGTTAAGCCTTTCAGGAACTTTGCAGAAGTTCTGTGTGGAGTTGGATAGAGAAGTGCAAACTAAAATGACCTTCATTTAGATTCAGCTGCAGTGTCAGCTGATGTAGTATATCTCTGCGCTGACAGTTTATAATAGGAATCAATAACTAGGTTGGATGTTGTGTAGATGCAGTTGCTATGTCTCCTTAAGCTTTAGTTTTATGTATTTTGTGTACACAGTGTTGGGTGGTTTGGTCATGTTTGGCTGTTCACAAATGTGCGGTTTGTGTGAAAATAGGCTAGTAAAGAGTTAAAAACCTGGTCAAATGCTTATTCAAAAAAAAAAAATATAGTGAAACCTCAATCTAATATTCCAGACATGCTTTCATGCTGCAAATATGGCATTATCAAAAAGTTCACCCCACATCAGATGAATCAGCACATAGCAGTCTAGGAATATATTAAAATTTATGTGCACAATTTCATTCAGCAATATCAATGTGATTTGATGGCAGCTGCATATATAAAACAGTGATGATATATTTATTTTGGATAACAGAGGGGTTTGTCAGACTACATGAAAGGGTTGATACTGAAGCATGAAGGGGAGGTCTCCAAAAGAGATTTATAGTCTGGCCCAGCTAGGTAACCTATGACCATGAGTCACCAACCACTTAAATGGGGTTAGTTGACCGCAAACACTGTTGTGTTCCTCCTTTAAACCAGCAGATAAATACTACCTCCCTGTTGCTGCATTACAATTGTGATTTTAAGTGACCCAGTAACAGCACATTACAAAAACCTGTTCTGCAAGCATGTTTTTTTTTTTCCCCCTCAAGTTGTGTCTTGTCAGTTGATTCATATGAACCATATTAGACTAAGCCAATATGAATCTTCCATAAGCTGAAGCCTCTCCCCAAGTTATGGCTCACTTGCCCTTTTATATATCAGACTTGTCCGTAGAGAGATGTTGTGTCAAATCCCCAGTGCTTTTGGTTTATATCCATGGGTTTGCATTATGCCAATGACACTCTGAATTGCTGAAGGGTGACTCACATTTTGTAACAGAGCTGCAGTAGAATATGCAGTGTTTTGGGGGGTTAGTGAGGGAGAGGTGGAGAGAAAGGAGGCTGCGGTAGTGCCTACTCTGCCTCCTATCACATGGGCAGATTGCAGAGCAGAAAGGGAAGTTGGCAGGCCGCCATACTCTGCTCTCCCTTCATCAGGACTCTATTGCAGATGGTATGCTGGGAATGCTGTCTTATTAGGATGCTGAGAGATCATAGTTTATGACTGAGGTGTACCCCCACACACAGGCAAACACGATAGAGGTGATTTGACAAGCAGTATATCCTTTCTGTAAGTCAGTCCATCATGCTTAATCAACATTCTCATAGGTTGTATACCAGAGCATACCAGCAACTTGGATGGTCATTCCCTCTTCGCATGGATGGCCTCTTTGACTCCCCATTCAAACCAGTGTTCCTCCTTATCAAGGATGTGCACATCTGTCGCCATCTTACAATGCTGTGATTGCAACTATTCCCCAACCCTGTGTGAATAGTACACATGGCCATTGTTACTTTAGTTAATGGTCACGGCAATTTATATGTGAACCGGTTGTTGGTTCGGTCATTATGCAGCTTATAAGGGTGGGGATGCCTGCAGTCAATTGAGACTGAATATGTCACTTGGATATGGATAAAACGTTTCTCCAAATAAACATTGTGTCCAGATGAATAGATTCAACTTTCTATTATTTCCTTACCTGGATTATTGAGCATGCATCAAGACATAGTTCTGCCTGGATTTGTTTTTTCGAAGGAATTTGCAGTTTTAAGGTGCAGATTGGCTAACATCCAATGTATGTATTTTACTCTGCATGCACCCCTTAATGACAACTGATGGCTTTCTTTAGACTTTCATCAGTTTTTCCAGATAAATTCTTTTTTTTTTTTTTTTTGACAAGCCAGTGTTTTTTCCCAGCTCCGTCTCATGATATACCTCTGCTTTATATTTTGTGAGCATCTTGTGTTGCAAAGGTTTTTACACTAGGTGTTTCATTCCTGTAATTTTTCTCCAAGATAGCAGAGAGAAGAGTTCGAAATCCAGAGCAGGTTTTTGGGGTGAAATGGAAAAAAAAAGAGGGTTGTTTTAATCTTCAGACTATTTTCATCCCATGAGAAACCAAACTCAACTGTGAAATGCACAGCTTCCCACCATACATTTTTGTGGTTCACGATGTTAAAAGTGAAATACTCTGTATGCTTGTGTGCACTCACGCGTGTATGTGCATGTGTGTTACAACTTGTGGAGAGGCATAATTGGCAAGGAAGGAGTTGGAAATAAAAACTACATCCTGCTGTTAACAACATTCTCAGAACACAGGCTAACCATCACCAACACACTCTTCCACCAGAAGAACAAATTTAAAACAACCTGGAACCACCCTGTTCTAACATTTGGCAACTCATTGACTACATTATCATCCGTCAGAGAGACCGACAAGAGGTACTTAACACCAGAGTGATGATCAGTGCAGATGACTGCTGGACTGACCACCGCCTTATCCGCTCCACCTTGTCCATCCATCTTCACTGGAAAAGAAGGGTGCAAAAAAAGGAGAGCTGCCCAAAGCTCAGCCTCGAGGGACTGACTGATACCACCTCACGTCAACAGTTCCAGGCCATGCTCAGTACATCAATGCCCAAGCAGTATCCAGATGATACTGAAAGCCACTGGGATATGCTCAGGACTGCAATCACTGGCACCGGTAAAACCTTTCTTGGATGAAGAACCACCAAGATTGTTTTGATGAGAATGACTTGGAAATCCAACAGTTAATCAACATTAAGAGGCAAGTCCCAGAATGTAGAATCAGTTCATCTGGATACAATGTTTAGTGGGAGAAAAATTTAATCACTCATCTGATTGATTTTGTCAGTCTCAGCTGACTGCAGGTACCCCCGACCTTATAAACAATACAGTGGAAAGTGTTGTCCTTCTCCTCTCTTCTATCGGCTGGTGTACTGTTTGGGCATCTTCCTGGCTTTGACAAACGCCCAGCTAGGATAACCACTATTAACCAGGGCCCATCTCGGTGGTACAGTGTTCTGATGGTTCCTAGTTTGTGCTCCAGTGGATGATGAGAGTCAAACCTTAAGTACTGATCAGTATGTGTTGGTTTATGGTAAACATCAACAATCAAATGTCCCCCATCACAAATTGCAATTTCACCGTCAAGGAAAGCTAACCTGTCATTTTTCATATCCTCCCTGGTGAACTTGATGTGGTTGTCCACAGAGTTGATATGGTCAGTGAAGTGTGGTACGTCCTGAGATTTAATGTTACCCCAGGTGTTGTCCACAAATCTGAACCAATGGCTAGGTGGTGTCCTTGGATAAGACATCAGAGCCCTCTTTTCCACTTCCTCCATGTACAAGTTGGCCACTATGGGTGAAACTGGGGAACCATAGCACAGCCATGTTTTTATAGTACTGCCTCTGTATGTGAATTACGTGGACTGAAGACAGCTTCAGGAGCAGACACACTTGGTCAGTGTTAAGGGTGGTCCTAAGGGTGGGGTAGTCATGTAGTTTCCTACAGACTACCTCCACTGCTTCATCAACAGGAACATACATGGAGAGACAATATCATAAGAGACCATTGTTTCATCCGCCTCCATAATGATGTCTTTCACCTTATCCACAAAATCCAGTGTTCTGAATGTGATGTTCAATACTGCCTACCAATGGGTTAAGTATAGATGCCAGCAACTTTGAGGTGTTATAGGTCACTGAGTTAATTATACTAACAATAGGCTGTAATGGCTCATCCTGTTTATTTATCTTGAGTAAACCATACAGACTAGGTGTGGCTTACCCTGAGTATAATCTATGGTACAAAATTCTGTCAATAGCTTTGTCCTGTTCTAACTGCTTCAGACAATCTATCACCTTTTTCTTGCAACTACTGCCTGGATCTCATTTCAGGGGTTAGTAAGTATTTATGCCACTGAGTAACGTCATAACTTTCTCATCGTACGTCATAACTGCATCTGCCTTTGTCCACAGGAAGAGTACACTTGGCCATTGTAACTAATTAATGGTCACGGCAGTTTGCATGTTAAACCGATTGTAGGTTTCGATCTTTATGCAACTGTGCTGTTAAAAAGGTTGGGGATACCTAGAGTCAGATGAGACTGACAAAGTCACTTAGATGAGTGATGAAACGTTTCTTCCACTAAACGTTGTCCAGATGAACTGATTCAACTTTGTGGGATTTCCTTACCTGGATTATTTAGCATGCATCAGGACAAGAGGCAAGCCTTTACCATCTGGCAGAATGACATCAACTGCCAAAATAAACAAGATGCCTATGCAAGTGCAAAGTCAGCCATCCAAAGCTGGGTCGGGAAATTGAAGAACCAGTGGTAGACGGAGAAGCCCCTTGAGATCCAACACCTTGCAGACTCTGGGGATACCAGAGGCTTCTTCGACACTGCTAAAGCAATATACAGTCCCAGCCACCACCATCTGACTCCCCTTCACTCCAAAGATGGACACACTGCTAACAGATGAGTCAATCAAAGAGAGGTGGAAAGGGCATTATCAAGACCTTTTAAACCAGGACTCTAGCCCTGAGATAGATGCTCTTCAACAACCCAAAAACAGAATGTGGCAGCACCACCTAGTCTTAAGAGAAGTCTAGGATGCCATCATGAAGATGAAAATCTCAAGTACTGAGCGCAGGTGGATATACACTTCTCAAACATATTCATGCCCTGCTACTTAAAAAAAGAGAAAAAAGAGGACATTCCAGCACAACTTAGGGATGCACTCATTGTCTCTATCTTTAAGAAGGGATGAAACTGAGTGCTGAAACTACTGTGGCCCCCAATATCAGAAGAAATTCTGCCAGAATCCCAGAGCAGTTTTTGTCCCAACCGAGGCACCATGGATATTATTTTTACTGCTCTCCAACTCCAAGAAAAAGCCCAGGAACAGAATCAGCCATTGTACATGGCCTTTATAGACTTAACCAAAGCTTTTGATTCTGTAAACTGCCAGGCCCTCTGGCTAGTTCTGTCAAAAATAAGATGTCCTGGCAAATATAGGAGTACTACGACTACTACATGACTGTCAGCTAGAGTACTCAGCAGTTATGGAGACAAGACAGAGTCTTTCAAGGTCCATACAGTTGTTAAACAAGGCTATGTCATTGCCCCTGTCTTCATTGCCACCATCATACAACTCACCGGGTCCCAATCTGCCTCATGGAGTCAAAGTCATGTACAGAACTAATGGGAATCTTCTGAACATCAACAGGTTCAGGGCTAAAAGTAAAACCACGTCCATCTGCAGTATGCCGATGACAGCGCCTTAGTGTCCCTCGTAGAAGAGGAACTACAGAGCATACTGGACACCTTTGCAAAGGCATACAAGCAGCTTGGCCTGGCCCTTAACATGAAAAAGACCCATTTCCTCCACCAACCCCCACCCAACAGAAATATGCATGCTCTGCCCCCATCCATCTCTGTAGACAATGCCTGACTCGAAAATGTGGAACAGTTCCCATATCTTGGCAGTCTTCTCTCCTCCAAAGCCAACATTCAAATCGCAGCACACTATCGTCTCAGTTGTGCCAGCCGAGCCTTCTCAAGATTAAGAAAAAAGGTTTTTGAAAATCGTGATCTTCAAGCCAGAGCAAAAATTCTGGTGCACAAAGTGGTAGTGCTGCCCATCCTACTGTATGGGTCAGGAACATGGACTACATAAAGCAGACACTCGAGGTATTCCAACAACGATGCCCCAGGAAGATCCTTAAGATCAACTGGGAGGAAAATCGCACCAACTCAAGCGTCCTCAAGGAGGCCAACATGCCTGCTATAATTGCCACCATCGCACAACATCAGCTGCGATCGACTGGCCATGTCCTCCACATGTCTGACTCGTACCTTCCGAAATAAGTCGTTTACTCTCAGCTTGAGACAGAACGGCATGTCCCAGGAGTAAAGAGGACAAAAGAAGCAATATAAAGATAACATCAAGGTCCACATCAAAAAGTCTGGCATCGACCTTAATACCTGGGAACAAGCAGCAAAAAACAGGGGGCATGGAGACTGGCTGCCTTTGAGGGTGCTGCATGCCACAACCATTACCTTCACCATGCTGTTGAAAACAAGTGCGGACTCAAAAGTTACCAGAGTTACCAGAAAGGCCCAAACCACATCCTTAACCACTCCTTCACACACTTGCCCACATTACCCCAAAATATGTGGCTCCAGGTTCGGCCTCTACGCCAACCTGGAGACCTCTAAGGAGGACAGTCATACTCGACCCTGAGTGATCGCCGATGATTGTGTGTGTGTGTGTGTGTGTGTGAGAGAGAGAGAGATGCAGCCCTGTTATTATATTGGTCAGTGATTTTCATCACTGAGCAAAGAGTTCGCTGGAGGGATGCCTTGTTGAATGAAGCGGTTCAATTTGGTCTTTAATATTTTCATTTATACTTTTTGTTTGTAAACTGTATTGCTTTTTATGCCATTTGGTGATGGATAACAGCTGCCAGAGAGATTTGGGGTGTTTAATGGAGGTGCTTGGTCAGCTTGTAGATACTTGGCAGCTGTGTGGAGGAGGCCATAACACTCCCCTTATTGTTGTCACTCACTCAAGGACATGATACGTGTGTGGGTCCATGTGTTTGCGTGCGTCAACAGAGAGTGCATTGAGTGCAAGGCCAGGATATGCTCTTGCACTCTCTTGCTCAAACACACACCCGCTTTCTTTCTTTACCCTTTTCACCATGCATGGAGTGCTCTCAAGGATCGGGAGCAGGCAGAGGGGTGGCAAATTGATTATCCAGTGTGCAGGAGATGTGCCCAAGGCCTCTGGAAGCAGGTTGGAGCCCAGTGGAGGCCTTGGACACACCAGCGTGAATGTAATTGGAGAGCAGTGACGCGTTTGACTGTTGTGTTATAGTTAGTTTTGGTGCTCCATATGTGGGGGGGAAAAAAGACAGAACATCAAAAGATTCCCTTCATTAGGGCCCTGATGTGTTCACCATGTTGGGCTCTTGCTCGTTACGTAACCCTAGTGCTGTGCTCCAACTGTCGGCCAATGAGCAGCCACATGTGAATGTGTAGCCTAGTATGGAAAGATGCTGAAGTCAGGACGTAGAAGGTCCCATCCTACATTAACACCTCATGCTAATTGTGGTGGAACTAACCTGTACTGAATGTACACATCTGTTCCATAGTGGAAATGTTCTTTGATATTTGGTGGGGACATGACTGATATTCCGGCAGGGTCCAAAATTAACTTTTTGCCTTAACTGCCAAGGTGGCGGGTAGATGAAAAAAATTTACTGGCCAGATAGTTTTTTTTTTTTTTTTACCAGCCAAAAAAAAAATTGCTTTTTACTATTACGATTTGCTATTATTACTAATAGCATGTTATCTTGGTCTCATATGCGATTCTCAATCATTATAGTAGTGTGTACAGTAATGGTAGTAGTAACACTAACTGTATGCAGAAATATTAACTGTTTCAACAGTAAAGTGTAACACATTTGAATTAATAAATTCAGTGGTATTTGCATTTAAGTGCAAGAAGAATCATTTATGAGGAGTTTGAGGAAATAACAATTATAGAGGAAGTCATGGTTCATATTAATGTTTTTATTCTATAGTAGCATGTTCAGTCTCCTTCAGACAGTTCGCTCTCAAAGCAGTTTTCATCCTGCTCGTCTTCCGCTATGAAGTCTGGCCTTCTGCTGCTGTAACAAAAGATCGCACGGTTTGATGCCTGACGCAGTTATGTACTACGCATGACATGCAGCACGGCAGATCTAGCAGTTTGAAGTGACAGCAAACCAGCAGCTTTCTCCAGCACGTGTAGGCAATTAATTTTTTCTACTGGCCAGAGTGGCGGCTGGTCTCCATAATTTACTAGCCAAAGACTAAATTTACCTGCATTTGGAGCCTGGCTAGTGTTAATTTTGGATTCTGTATTCATGGCATTCGTACATCTATCTCAAATACAACTTTCTCAAATAGTGTTCCTGCATGGCATGGGCCTAGCCTATCAGTGTTTACACAATTGAGTAAGAACTATAAAAAAAAAAACAACTTTTGAATGTGAAACATGACCCCCTGAGCATAGAGGTAATGAATTAATACAATTTACCCTATCAGCGAAGCCATCACCTTACAGATACAATTCAGTCACGTGTCCTCTCAGAGTTGGCTAAGTGGAAGTTGACCTTATAAAAACCCCACAGGGCAGTATTGATTTGGGGCCTACTGTCAGCTATGCGTCAGAAAGGGTTAATTGCCAATGGAAATGCCAATGAGTACTTGGTATAAATGAATGTGTTTGGCAGTTGTTGAGTGGCCATTGAAGAAAATGGGTTAGCTAGTTCATTCTGGGTGAAATGGGGAGCACTGGTTTGGCAGAGGGAAGGTCATCTTGTTACTGAACCCCTTGTGCAGACGGGACCGATTGACCTGATTAGGCTGAGTAATCCGTTGGTCACCTCGGCTCGCTGCCATAATCCCTCTGACCCTTGTAGGTGTGCCACGCATGCACACACACTCAGGATGTTAACATTCCTTGCTAACTCGCACCGAGATTGTTTTTGAGAATGACTGAGACACACACACATACATACATACATGCACCCTTGCACACAAGTTAGCAACCAGGCAGGCATATTCCATTCTGACCTCCTAATGTGGAGGGAGGACAGGCGTGTTGGAGACGTATTAACCAGCTCACACAGTGTCAGGCTCTGGTCACAGTAGGGCAGATGTTTATGTGATAGACCGATCTTTCAACTGAAATGGTGAGGAGAGTTTGGTTTGGGTGTGTGTGTGCTTGTGTATCACCTCTTGTAGCTGATAACCATAGCTGCCAGTCTGACTCCCGTTGCTCGTGTGAAATTGCTCCTGGACATGGGTCATATCTGCATCTCTTGAACGGAGGCATATCTTGTGATGTCCATTCAACAGGAAGCCATTATAGTCCCATGATTCAATTCACAATTTCTCCTTGTGAAACGCTGTTTGAAGTCAGTCTTTTTCATCTGACACATCTCCAGTCAGACACAGTGTAATCTAACATTTGAATAGTTTGTTCACTCAGCATTGGTATTAACAGGAGCACTGTTATCATCAAGGATCAGACTGAGGGGGGATGAAAGGGAATACCTCCACCCTCTTCGACCTCACCTGAAAAGGGACAAAAAGCACTCTTTATGTATAGCTGCTTTTCCATTCATAATCTGACATCTTTTATCACCAGTGTTGGGTAATGTAAAACACTTTCAGCCTGTTTCCATCGACTCCTGTATTTTCACAATGTGTGTCTGGTGTGTGTCTGTGTGGGAGTCCATAAACGGCCAAACTAAAGCACTTGGGGCCTCGATTCTTTTTGGAGGTTATCGGGGATGATCAGGGGCACCTATAAAAAATAGCGGAACATTAAAATTATGCATAATATGCGGAATATGCATAAAATATGTGGAATCGACTCAGGTATTTTCACAATGTGTGTCTGGTGTGTGTCTGTGTGGGAGTCTATAAACGGCCAAACTAAAGCACTTGGGGGCTTGATTCTTTTTGGAGGTTATTGGGGATGATCAGGGGCACCTATAAAAAATAGCAGAACATTAAAATTATGCGGAATATGCATAAAATATGTTGAATCCCTTCATAATCCTGAGCAGTTCAACAAGATGGCGGGCTCTGGCTACGTCACGCCTCGGCTCTTTCCGCCGTTCGCACAAACCTCGCGTTCTTAACGGCTTGCTGGATGGCGGTTGGAGACAGCGAGCAGCGTTGGAAATAGAAAGCGTCCGTGAAATAAGCCACAACGTCAGAGTGGCATTTGCATGGGTCGAGCACGGGCGTATATGGTGGCTGTCACGTGAAGTGAACTCAATAAAGTTTTCTGTTTTTGAATGTAAATCAGCGCGTTCCGGCGGTTCGGGTTTTGGCGGGTCTGACGAACAATACAGTTGTCCGCTGTTGCGCGCGTGGAAGTGTCCGAGTGTCTTATCTGATGAATCAGATTTAAAGGCCCAAACATACTCGGGCGGAACGTACACGGACCGGACTCCACGAGGAATGTCAGTCATTTGGGCTTCCATAGTCGAGCGCACTTCCGCGTTGTAGTTTCCTGTAAAAACCGTCCGTGAAACACTACATTACCCACAATGGTTGCGTGTTGTTTACACTCTTCTGTCATGGCGTCCGACACTGACGACGAGGAAGAGATGCTCTTGCCTGCTGGCTCTACAAGAAAATAAACTGAAGAGACGGTGGTATGTATCCTCTATGTGACGTGTCGTACAGGTGTGGGTACTTTCGCACCTTCTACTCATATATTTTCGGAATGTGTGTGTGTGTGTGGTGTTAGTGTGTGTTAGTGTAGATAGCGGGACCGAAAACTAAAGCATTTATGATCCTAATTCTTTTTGGAGGTGGTAGGTATTGTCTCAGAGAGTAAGGGAAAATCCCAGAAAAGTAAAATTATGCATAATTATGCATAAATATGCAAAATACGCATTTTTCTAAAAATGGCTAAAAACCACTTCTCTGAATTTCAGATGATTCTGAGCATTTGGGGGGAGGGAGTTGGAGTGGGGGGGGGGTTAGGGGCAGGGGGAAGGCGGTTAGCTGGCGGTTGCGGGTCACTTACTAGTCCAATTCATATCTTTTGGAAAATTGCAAACTGATGGCTGGAGAGCAAGCTGAGAGAAGGGGGTACATCTCTAAAACCAGAGAGCATGGAGACGCACCTCTGGCTCTGATTCTTATCTTAGCTCCAGCCCATTGATGTCATACTACTTCCAAATCTTCAATACTACATCACCGATCAGGGTGAGGCTGCAGCAGGGGTGAAAAATTCCAACCAAAAACAGGCAACACCACTAAGTTTTTGTTGTTTTTTTTTTTCCCCTTTTGTCGGGGGTTGTCCCTGCCAAAAGTGATTTGGTAATATTATCTTTGCCAGTGTTGCAATTCATTCCAGTATTAGTAAGTCTCATCAGGTAGACGGTGCATATTGGAGCTCAAAAATGGGATTTAGGATTTAATTACACTCCTGCTTAGAGTTTGATTACTAAATTCTGACAGGAAATTTGCATTATATTCAGCTTTTCTGATTTGCAACTTTAAAAATTGTGTTAAAACACTTTGCAAACACGGTTACTGATGACCTGCGGGGAGGAGTGACAATGGACGTGTTGTCAAACTATGTCAATACTTTTATACAGTAAAATGAAGGGTAAGAACAAAATGTTAAAAGGCAAAAGGTATTTCTTTTGGTTTAAATGTTTTTTCTTTCATAAGCTCTTACAAGATATGATTATAGAATTTGTTAAAACTATCTGTCCCAGCACAAAATTAAGGTAAATCAGGTAGGATATAAAACATTTTTATTTTATAATTTTATTTAATTGGGTCATCTCATTGAGGTCAATATCTCTCCTAAGAAGAACCTGAGAACAGAAATCTAGACTCTGAAGTGCGGTACAGGATTTCCGCAAACCAGTCACCCCCACCCCCCCACATGGAGGCCTGTCCATGCCATAATCCACCATCCCTCCTACTACAACAATTTATACAAATACTATGTAACTTTTATAGACCCTGCCATCTGTGCAGAATCCTTTTTTTGTAAGCCTATAATTTCTTTTAAAATTTTTTTTTAAATCAACAAGAACCAGGAGATTTGGACTTAGTACGTACAGGAATAAACCATGTGCTCGAATTCACTTGCCCTAGCAGAGGTCAAAGGGATACAGTGATTAAACATATCCTTTCAGTTTAGTGCTGTCTCAGCTTTCTAGATGACCCAGACTACTTATGATGACTTTTCACCTCCTCCTCCCTTTTGTTTACTGTGTTTTCAAATGATGCTTATCGGATTCACCAACACTCGAGGTCTGTCTTGAGTTTTTGGCTTGTTCCACTGAGTGCAGCAGATTTAGTTCGGTACCCATTTCCTTAACAGGTACCTGCCTCATGAGAAGTTGTCTTGGTTGCCTGTTGTCAATAATTGTGGTTGAGCAAGCTTTGTTTTAAGTTTGACTATAATTCCTAAGAAACATTTCTTTTTATTGTTTCTTAACAATTGGACGCCGGAATGTCATCAAAGACTTGACATTTTTCTCTGTAAATTTGATTTGTCATGTTGACATGACAAGGTCAACTACAAATGCTTTCAAGTATAAGACAACTGCCAGTGAGATTAGACCCTGTTCTAGAAACAAAAAAAGGGGGAAATTGTTATTACCTACTCAATTTTCCTATGGTTTTACACATGTCTGTCATCAATCTTTTTGAAATGTAAGAACTATGTTAACTTGGATCAGTTATAGCAGCTGCACCCAAAAAAAAAAACCAAAACAAAAAAACCCCTGCAATGGCCCTTTCACGATTCCAAGTGCCAAGTTCGATTCCCAGCAGCCACTTTTGGTATTAGAGGGATTTTCAGCTGGGGGCTGAAACGTTACCTGCTTGCTCAGTGCAAGTTGCTCTTGACAAAAGCATCAGCAAAATGCCTGAATTATAGTTAGGAATTCAGTATGGGCAGGCATGTTATTGGTATAAGTATTAAGAATATTTCATATTGTTTAATAACCATTATCCACTATTAGTTGAAATAATGGTGAGCTGTTATCACCCTAACCGAAGACTTCCTGCAGTCTTGATATTCTTCTGTGCCGTTTCTCTTGTAGTTCATTTAGTGTCTTTATCCTATGTCATATCAAAAGTTATATTCCAGTGGCTCTGAGATTGCATTGTAATGGGGATGGTGGATGAGGAACAGCATTTAATTTGTCCCTGTCTGTAGAAATAGAATTCCCAATGTCATCTCTTTTACATTTTTGTGGCGTCCACGGTATTTTTAGCTCACCATCAGTTACCTGCTGAAAGTGTGTGTGTGTGTGTGTGTGTGTGTGTGTGTGTGTGTGTGTGTGTGTGTGTGTGTGCGCGTGTGCTCGTGTGCTCATTTGCAAGAGCATAATATGTACGCCCTACAGAAGATGAAGAATAAGAGAGGGGAGGATGGGAAAAGAGCTGGCTTGAGGGAAGGGGGGGGTTGCAGTTGCGGCAGCAGGGACGATGAACGTTGTACGCGGGCATCAATCACGTGCAGGAGACTGTGAGGCAGCATCATGCACAGCTGCCTGGCCAGGAATGATAGGGTTTTAGTTATACCGCTGTAGGTTCATGAAATCATGAGATGCACACATTTGAACTAAACAGAATAGTGGAAAAAAGGGGGAGGGGGCATAGCTGTCGTTTTTGCATTGTTACCTTGCAGTCGTTGTTAGTCTACTAGCTTGCATCTAGAAAGTCTGTCTACTGCAGCGAGAAGACACGGATGCTTACTCAGAGCTACTCCTAGAGGGCTGGATTGGCTCTCGGCTGCCAGACTAAACGGATCCATTAAGTTTATTAATTTTGCTTGACATACAAAGGATCGGGGTCCAGACTAACTCTCCCACCCCACCCTTGCCTTAGGTGGGTGGATGATACAATGCTGAATTGGTATGGTGAAATGCAATACAGCCAAACCCCAAGATTACCTAACCCTTGCCTAATCAGATGATTGGGGAAAGCTTGGAACAGATTAAAAGCATAACTGGCCAGTTTTGCACAAAGAGAGGAGGGGATTTGGGATTGTCTTTGTCTGAGCTAATGCACCTTTTTGGGTCTATGTGTAATTTGAGTAATGAATGGATGACTGGATCAGAGATGCAGCTGTATGAAATAAGAGTTGAACACTGCAGTGAGACAAAATGGATGGATACATGCAAATACATGCATTAGTCATAAAGCCTGAATGATATACCCAATGTATCATAATATAACTTCCTTTTTAGGAGAAAGATCTATAATCTTTGGAAGCAGAGGATATCCAATATATACAAAAGTGTCTACTGTGGCATGCTAGCCAATATTACCCTTACATTGTATTCTTTGGCTAAGTACACATTTACATTATGAACAGAACCACGTACAGTAGAACGTAATGTTCTGCTCCTTTCACTTGAGTTTAAGTCTATTGTTGTCCCCTAATAACCAGAGGATTTTTCAGATGTCTCTTTAAATCAGTCCGAGTTCACAGCAGCCCACATCTATCTCCATTTGCTCCCAACACAGTGATGTAAGCGGGGAGGGGGGTAGAGGGCTGATAATGGTGCGTTTGTTTTGTGTTCATGGCACTCCTGGCTTGCTTCTCCTCTCCTACACTTTGGCTCATCACCCATAGTTGGGTAAAATGGCTGGATTTTCCCACATAGCAAAGTGTTTTTTTTTTTTTTTTGCCCAGACAGGCACAGCTCACATCATGTTTGGTTTCCTTGTTTCCGTGTTGTTCAGGCTGAGGATTGAATTCAGAGATGTACTGGGGGAGAGATTTGTAGTCCAGGCACAGGCAGCCTGCTGGTAGGCACCAGGCTCAACTTTGTATTTATTCATGAGGCGGGGAAAGAGGGTGGCCAGGAGGGATGCTAGCTATATTATTTTTTGAATCCTTAATTAAGTTGGAAGTCTTGCCCACGACTACCACCACCGCTATAAAAAAAAAGGGGGGGGGGCTGGCTCACAGAAACTTCTGCAGCTCTCAAATGGAGCTGTCTCATGCTGCTCAGCTTGGCTAATACCCCACAGCTAATTGAGCTCAGTGGTACGTACACACCGTTATGCACATGGTGCCGGGGTTTGTCATTTCCGCCTGCCACAGGGAAGATGCTTGCTAAAAGGTGCTAGTCATCTGACATTAGCTCGAAGCATCTTGTCTGTGTTTATTTTGCTCCCCCTTTTTACAGAGCAAGCAGGGCAGACTAGTTTCCTAGCACGTCTGTTCCAAGCATCCCTGTCAATTGCACTTATTAAAAACCAATGTATTTAGCACAGTTCTGTGAGCTAGAACTATGCTCACGATGCTTATATAAAGCCAATAGGCACTTAAAGAGTGGCTGCGGTTTCTCAGCAGAGGCTGGTTGAAGGAAATCCAGGTCACTGCTCAGTGAAATGGGTCCCTATTGTGAGGAGTGAATGTTAGGGGCTGTGTACCTCCCTTGTCTGCAGAGTCCGCTCTTTACTGTTTCCCACAACCATTCTGCTCAGGTCACATGATATCAGAGTACACCGACTGTGTCTCATACTGAAACAGGTTTTAGAGTGGGTTGAGGTGTTGGGATGGGATTTTAAAAGTTTTAAAACTGACACCCAAGGTGTACTTACTGAATTGAGGCATTTCATCAGATATTGTCTCATTTACCTGCACAGATGTTGAGTGGTGACCCGGTGATAAATGGAAGATTTTACAGTGGAAAGAGTCATGCTCAGCCAACGTCCAACAGTGTGCTCCCCATTAGGCCTTTTTTATGGTAGTACAGGCAGAGATGGTGATTCTCTTTTATTGCAATTAGAAGATTTCAAGCTATCAAGATGTGACCGCTGTCTGTCTTAATTTTAGCAATAAGGCCTCTTGCAATGGCCTTGAGTGTTGGTGAGGGACATTGTTAGCCTGCATTGGCTGATGTTTGGAAGGCTTTCCAGGATACGGAGCTAATTTTAAAATGATAGCTCAAGCACAGTTACTCAGTACTGTACATGGCATGGGTGAAATAAATCAATGTCCTTTCCATGAATAGAGGGTTTATGGGCTTACTAAAATGTAAACTCCATACAGGCTCCTTGTCGCCATTTTCATATCATTCTCCCTGATGTTTATATACCTAATCTGAGATTAGGGCATATTCCTTTTCACCATCACTGAAACTAGATCTCAAAAGTGTTTCATGAACGAATCCCTTCAGAATAGCTCTATATCTTTCATCTGCAAAATGTTTATCCTCTTTTGTAGTGTATGTGTGAAGCCTCATTTTCGCTAAAAAAGCTTTGAGAACAGCTTGACACCGCCAGCTTTGAATTTTGTGTACAGTACAGATATTTTTAACCTGGAAAAGTCCTGTAGCACCAACGAGGTGTAACTGCAGTTCTCAGGCAAGCCTTCCGTGACACAGGATGGGTTTGAGAGGACCTCTGACCTTTTTGAGGCGACACCTGCAACCGAAGAGACTATCCTCCTTGGACTTGGTCCATGAGAAAGCTTGCCTCCTGGAGCTGTGAAAACAGCTGAAATCGCTAGACAGAGGATCTTGTAACAATTGTTGATGATTTTTTAATACAATCACAGGGCAAGCAATATGATGGGTCCTGTTTTTTTGCTGGACAAGGTCAAGGCACTAGATTTGTCATTTGGGTATTCATTGGCATTTCAACTCCAATTTCACCCTGGTCATGTGGGCTACGGGGGTTTAACCCTCCATGTCAACACCTGAGAGGCAGCCCAATAGCTCTCTTGTCATTGTTGTAGTCCTGTGTTTGTTTAGCTTGTGAATGGAGCTCTGCTGCATTAGCGTGTTTTTTTTCTGTCTGGTGGCTTCTAGAAGCCTCTCTATAGCCTCTTTCATCCTGGCCTCAGCGAGTCTGCTTAAGCTGCTAATATCAGAGGGCACTCAGTGCGTTGGCTAGCTATCAGTGTCTGTGGGTTGTGATCACAGTTCCGATGTGGCAAGGAGTGTGGCAGAAAGGTTGGGCAACTGAACTCTGCCCATTCCTTCCTGTCACTGACAGTCTTGTCGGCATGCGGAGCACCAGCTGCCATCTGCTGCTGTATAAATAGACAGTACTCAGAGCTAGAACAGCTGGCATACAGGCCAAGTCTGTGTCCTTTCACACTGCTTTCTAACTAGACAACTCACCTCAGCTTGCCATCCAACTTCCATCCCCAAGCAACTTAAGGAAAAACTTTTATATATATATATATATATATATATATATATATATCAACACGGATACATGAAGTAAGATTTTAATACATTGCAGTACAGGCCTGTTTCGTACTGCTTATGTGTTTCAACAAAGACTCAAAGAATCATTCTTTGTTGAAACACATTAGCAGCTGATGACTGCGAGACGTACGAAACAGGCCTGTACTGCAATGTATTAAAATCTTTTTTCCTGTATCCGTGTTGATATTCCGCTCCGCATTAGTTGAGCACTCACAACACCATTGATGGTTTCATAAAAAAACTATATATACACAGTATATTTAGAAACAACCATTGTGTTGAATCTTCTCGCCAGACTTCAACAGTCACATGAGGCAGTCATTTAAACGTTTAAAAACCATGACATTCAGTCAGGTTTATTGGCCATCTAAGTTTGCACACACAGAATTTGACTCCCGTTTCATGGCTCTCTGTGTACTTAACATAGAATAACAGCACAGCAACACAACAATATTAAGATATACGTATACACAAGGATTGACTGGATACAGGTGAAATAAGAGGCCATAAAGTGCAGTGGTGCAGAGAATATACCAGAGAAGCTGAAATAGATGTTAGCAGGTTACTTGCATACATGCCTGAGGTAGATGGAAATGACAGAGCATACCAGTATACGTACAATGTACAGTACAGTATATACAAAATGGTTGGATTTATTGACAATGTTAAGTGTTCATTTGAATGACAGCCCGCGGAAAGGAACTTTCTATATCTGGTTGTTTTGGTGTACAGTGCTCTGTAGCGCCTACCAGAGAGGAGGAGTTGGAACAGGTTGTGACCAGGGTTTCACAACCTGATGGCAATAGCTCCTTTTGAAAACAAGAAGCTCACAGTACAGTCAGATATATCTTAATAGGTTTCACTGAGATAATATTTGCAAACCATGCTTTCTGTCAAGTTGAAGTGACTTTATTTTGCGCTTCTGCAAATATGTTTTCTGCACTACATCTGTGCTGGTTTAATCTTGACACACATGGCTGTAGCTAATGCTATGGGAGTTAATGCTGTGCTACAAGACTTCCTGCTCTCACAAGTGGAGAAATTTATATATAGACGATTGGAATATACTGCATGAAACAGCAAAATTTAGTTCCAAATCATACTGAATTTTGCTCCTATTCAAAAGACATTCTGAATGAACGTAAAATAAATGAGTATATGTATGATTGTACTGTGAGCTTCCCATTTTTAAAGAACAGATGGTTTTTGAAGGCTTGAGCAATTGCCCCATTGGAATTTGTTAAAGCTCAACAAGGAGATTCATTGAAATTTTTTCAATACTGGGCAGTGTAGTTTTTTTTTTTCTGTACAATTCTAAATGCTACACAAAAATGTTTTAATGTGGTCTAGGTTTAAAAAAAATTGAACATATCCTTTTAAAGCCAATTCTGCCAAATATCTTTACAGTTGTTTCAAGCATTAAGCTAGCACTCTTTCTCTGTTGTTACATGTTTGAGGAAAGAAAGATGTGACATTATTGTCCAACCGTCTCATGATCAGGCCGTCACTCTGCAAGGGATTTGTTTGACTAAAATGATTTAGTTATGCATTATGCTAATATTTGGTCCCATACTGTTTACCCAGACAAATGCTTCCTTCACTGGAGATTTTTAATGGTCCAAAACTGACCCTGCCCCCTGTCTATCTGGGTGTACCTCATACTGTGTTCCAATAAAATGCCTTTGAAATAATCTTTCATAGTTCCTTGAAATGCATCTGGAAAGTGTAAAGCTGTTATTTATTTTCACAATTATAGTTGAGAAAACATTATTCTACTATGCGAGCACCATTTTTCTCGTGTAGAGCTAACATATGCAGCATGAATGTAAGGCTTGAAGGGCGAATTATGCTGTTGACTTCTGTCGTACTTTTTTTTTCCAAAAATGCCCCTCCATAGATTATTTACTTTTTCTAAAAGTGGCAAAGTAATCACAGGGAGGGTAAGGCTATGTGAAAAGAGTCATTGTCTCCAACAGAGTGGACTCGTCACATAAAGGCTTGTCATAACAGATTACCTAATGTGTTTTGCAGGCTCTGTTGTCAGCCGCAATACGCTGCATTCAGTGCATTGTTCAAGTGTCTTCCTGTCCTTTTTTCCATCTCCTCTCCTGGTAGAAAAAAAAAAGACACGATCAGCCTTGTGATAGAGTTGCAGGATTTGTCAGAGGGAATTCAATTCCTCCCCCTAGAGTTACATCAATTAATGACTCAACCAATGAAATGAAGCTTGGCGCCCTTTACATGGCGGACTTTAAACTGTGGACCAAGTAATATTGGGTGCAGCAGACGCCTTTGAATGCCGATGAAGTGGTACAGCAGTGCCAAGTTAAGTTGTAATCTTGTAATTAGACCTAGAAGTGCAAACCAAACGTAAACAAACTGGTGTATATCCGCCATTGTTGTTGGTGTTTCAAGCACATGCTCATCACACAAAGCAACGATGGGCATGCACAAATTGAGGTGTGATGTCATCATTTCCCAAACGCTCAGTTTTAAATGTACACACGGATAAACGGAAACCGGAGTTTTTAAAAATCTTCATTTTAGAGGGCGTTTTAAAGAAATCTTCCTTTTAGTGACCTAAAATGCTGTTTGTGTGCGGACGAAATGCCAAAATGCATAGAAAAGTTATGTTTTAAAAAATACCCATGTATGTGTGGACAGGGCCTTTATAGGATTCAAGATTTTCGTAATCTGGGTGATTGGCCCGCCCAGTGTGGAGACTTCTTAATCAGTGCCTCTTAAGCCAGGAACTGCCGCATAGCTGTGGGTGGGCCTGGGCCTACCCACTTGGCACTCAGGCCCACCCAATCAGAAGGCTTCCATTTTTGCTGGCTCATTCAGTGAATAACAATGAATACTGTTTCAATGTGACTACGCAACCAATGAAAATAAAGCAATTCTTGTTTCTTGCTTGTTGTTTACCATATGATGATGATAGGTAAGATTTTTTTTGAGTGGCAGTGCATTTCGTAAATGCCAGTTCTTGAGCAGCCCCTCCTGTTGCACTCCGTGTATAGCCTGCACATTGCACGGAGGAACAGAAGCCTACTTTCCGCTAGCTAGCTGCTTATAATGTAGGTTAAGATAAAAATCATGGCTACACAAAGCAGTTTGCTTAAGTTTGTCACAAAAAGATTTGGAAAGCAGGAGGAAGAGAATTCAGCTCAAATTCAGGCATCATGCAACTCACCACCCACACCAAGCCCTTTCATCTCCTGCTGTAATCATCAAAAATAAGCTAATTTATAATATCGGACTGTAGTAGCCTGTTGCCTATGTCAATATTATTGTTTATTGGTTTTTTTTTTTTTTGGGGGGGGGGGTGTACAATTGGATTTTATGCTGATGTTGCTGTGTGTGTGGGGGGGGGGCTGTTGTGCAAGTTTACACTTAACTAGTGCTAGTTCAAAGTTCAATTCACACAGATTAAAAAGAACTAGTTCACATTCATAGTTCACAATTTTGAATGAAGTTCACAGTCCCAAAACATGAACTAGTTCTCGTTCATTTCTTCCGTTCTTAAATGAGCTACTCCAATGGTCGGCTTCGTCAACTCGCTGTGTCGTTTCAAATTTGTTGCCAATGTGGCTGACATTTGGACTTGTTTTTTCAGACCCGATGGGCAGAATTTGCCTCAAAAAATTTGACTTTTTTCCATTGGAATCTGTACTGATTTGTTCATGAAACTCTTTCAAATATTCATATGACCTGGCTTCAGCAGTACCGGTAGCTGTCAGTTCGCGTTCATTAATTGCAAACTGATAGGTTCAGTTCACCGTTCACCAGAAACACGAGCATGTTCAATGCATTCATGCACAACATTGTGTGCATGCGTGCATGCGTGTGTGTGTGTGTATGGTTTATGTGGCTGCCATGCCACGCTATGTTAAAGTGTGTGTTGCTCGTGCCCAGGACAAGATGATCTTCTAAGCCACCCCCCGGTCCTGACTGCGCACAGGTCGCTGACTGGGCATAATGCACACAACGCTTGTTCCATATGCACACAGCAAAAGAGCTCTCCTCTTCCACACACCATTTAATCCAAATACAGGCTAATTAAAAGGGTAGCCCCACCACCAAAATTCAGTCATATTAGAGACATGCTATCGTTCCCAAATCCCAACTTTAATGCTTCGAAGTTGCCCATGGAAGATTGATAACAAATTCATTATTTAATGATCTGAACATACTATACATCAGATTTACATGGGAAAAAATACATACTGGGACCTTATAAACTGCCCAAACATAGGCGGTGTGCATAGAAACCTCTTTTCTAGTCTGGACCTCAGTTCCAACTGGGTTCGTGCGGGTCCCCCTGCTCCAGCGTTGCTATACAGCGTCAGTTGTCGTACGCTCCAAGGGTTGACGGCGGTGGGAGCTGTCGGAGTTGGACCCTCCCATCACCCAGAGCCCAGGACAACTGACCCAGTGTTCCCCCAGTGTCAGCAGCCCTGTGTGTACCTCTATCCATATGCTTGATTAATGATGCTGTTGGATCTGTCAGGTGTGTGTGTGTGTGTGTGTGTCACCCCGCCAGGCTATGAGATGCTGTTAATGTTCATCTTGGAGCCTGAAACATTACCTCTGATGATGTTTAAGGCTTGCGTGATTAAACTCTGATGCATTCAGGCAAGTATAGTTGTAATGGCCAATCTTGGGTAACATATGCGTTTCAGAACCTATTAAGTATGATTGGTCTTGGATGGGCTAGGCCTACCCGATTTTCTCTGTACCCACCCACACTGATTTCTTCCTATGCTACAGGTGGAAATATGGATTCTGGGGTATCGAGGTAGAGCTCCTGGCCAGCTGATTCCTTCACCATGCCTGGGAAGGTCCAAGCATTTTGGCTAAAGGAATACTTACTCGACAAAAGGCTATTGTGGCCCCAGTCTGTTTTTGCCATTGCTTCATAGGTATTTACTTTCTTGTGAGGTGTTTGCAAGGCTTGGTGTGAGCCTGCACTGTATCCAAGAAGGTAATCCAGACACCACATGGCTGTTTCTGTTTTGGAGATGTTGTATGGTCTCTGTTGTGGCTGCAATGAGCTCAGCTGTTTGTCAAGCATGTAAAGCAATGCTCAGATACTACTTTTAGCCCTTTAGCACTGAACGGCGGCCAGAGAGAACTCTGCCACCTGTGCTCGAGCCCTGGCGATCCAGCCTTCACCCAGCCTTCTGCCAAACAGATTGGATCCGACACACAGCATGTCAGTGGACGACTCAGAATGTGCCCCGTCCACTCTTTTTGTTGCCTGTTTTAAGATGGAGGAACGGTATAAACATTACTCGGGTGAGGCTATAACCATCAGTTCAAGTCAGCAAACTGTTTTGCTCTGCCACTCATGTGCAAACTTTGACACAGGTGTAGTAGTCACGTGGCTGTGGGTTGAGAGGGTTGAGTTGAAGAGAAAATTTGCCAAAAAAATAATCCACTCCAGGAGTAAATTGTTACATCACATGGCTACGCATATGCACACAGGTCCAAGGGAAGCTATTAAAATTCTACAGCCTTGAAGAGAGAGGTGCATATCATAATTACAATTCTGCATGGAAATTATTTCTTTAAAATTCTATCTCTGTTTAACAGGTCAGGCGTTTTTTTTTTTTTGTTCTTAAATATGCATTTATATAATTTGCCTTACCTGCTCTGTTTGGCACAGAATGGTGCCCTTGCTGGTGGGTATCGATCGTCTCGAGGTAAAAGCTAGCAACTCCTTCGAGGGTCACCGGAGGAGAGAGGCAGACATGTTCAGCCATTTTAATCCATGCTTATCTGCTAGTCTCTGGTGAATGGGGGTAGCTTTTGGTACCCATCTGGCCTTCTGAGACCTCCTAACAACCCAATTACTAGGGGTCTCTTAGCTTTCTCTTCGGATTATAGGCCCCATGTAGAAAGCTTGGGTAAATAAATAAAGAAAAGGCTGTCAGCTTAAACCAGCTGTGCGATGTTCTTTGAATAACAGGATGTGGTTAGTCAACTAGTACCCACCCATCTTTGAAATGGAGGTTTCTCAGGGAGCCCCAGCAGCCTATTAGCCTGTTATAGGCTGGGGAAGAGGAATTGATGATGCAGAGTAAACACTGGACATGCGCCTCATAAACTGGCCTCCCACGGAGCCAGAACATTAAACAGCAGCCTCTTTCTATTTAAACCAGGTTCTGTCTCGGCTTCACCTTCCTGAGAGCATCATGTGTCCCACTGATGAGCGCCCCCACATGTTTGCCTTCAAAATCCAATTGAAAAAAATGAAAAGGGAGTATTGTACGCCAGTTGTCGCTGACAAGTGTGTGTGTGTGTGTGTGTGTGTGAGAGATGGAAGTGTTTCATCCTGCTATGTGGAATGTCTGATTTCTGCCCTTACCCCCTGCAACAAGAGTCTATGCAGGTCTCCCTGAGTGGATTGCCAGTTAGTGAGTCTGTCACAAAGAGAAATACCTTAGTGCTCACGATTCTTAAATGAAGTAAAGCCACCTATGGCCCCCCCCCATCATAATACTCTTGCTATTATAATTTTCCATTTACTAGGAATTAAAAGGTTTTAGTGCACTAAGAGTTATTTCAGATTTTGCCTATGGTGTCTGTCATTTTAAGTAGCTTAATGTCTTAGTTGCAAATCCTAATGCTTTTCACAGCCTGCCTTTTGCCCATTTTCCCAAGTTTTAGCGGATTTGAATCCAGAATGTATACATTTGAAAAATGATTGCAGTATAATTGTCCGTGAACCCGTATTAAAGTTGCCCTCTGGATAATTCCCACAGAATGGCAAATGGGGATTGTTTGAGGCAAGTGAAAATGGAACGTAGTGTGTTGCATCTTCCCCTCCTGCGCCATGTTGAGGTTGTTATGGCAACCAGTATCTGGTCCCATACCTGTTGCTATGGATGAGCAGGGTAGAGCAATGACGTGGTTCATTAGGAGATCAACGTGTCTGTCATTTTAAGATACGGACATGACTGCGGAGAATTATTAACTATAAATGGAAAGCAAGGGGATTAGTGATTGACATCCTTGTTTTTCAGATTCTTATCTACCTATCGGTGCTTGGCTAGTTTCTGTTTTGTAGCTGCATGTTGCATATTCTTTATCTCATAACAGTGAATTGAGTTAATGATAATCTGTGCAGAAAGGGAGGTGAGTCATGCTATATTTTATGTAGCTGTCCCACAAACAGCCCTGTCTGATTTTACCAAGGCTCAGCTAGCACTGCTGAATCTGCCTAACTGTTAAAATTTGTATTCTGACTCTTTTGCACAAGTGTCACAGGAACCTAGTTAGATAGGCATTGTATTGTTTCTGTGGTCTAAAGGATGAGGGATGAGAAGATGACTCTTGGACAGTCAAACAACCAATGCCGCTCTCATCCTTTTTTTCTTTGATCTGATCTGATCATTTTGGGTATTCTTCTATTGCGGTTGTTCCTGCATCCTCGCTCTCAAAACACGATTATAGATTTTCTTAAAAGGAACGTTCCTATGACACACAAAGAGGATGAGCTGGGCAGGGAGGCTGCTATCTTATTGTGAGAGCAAGGGAGTGGGTAGAGGCATTTGTGCTGGCTCGTGACCATGAGTCACCACAGAGTGGATGGAAGGAAATCTACCTTCCCTGTTGGTTGGCAACCTCCGCTCAGCCGTTTTCTTCCTCTCCCACTGCCTGCTATATAGCCTAGCAGGTGTTTTTTTTTTCCACAATGATAACTGGCTGTCACAACCCCTGCCCCCCCCCCCCCCCCCACACACACACACACACACACATAGTGCCCTAACCTGATACTGTGAACCTGTCTTATCATCCTGCTGTTTTTACTGCTTAGCTGTCTCTGTGGCATTGGAATAGAACTCAGGCAGCCCCCTCTCATTAATAGCCACTCTAGATTGTTCCAGGAAAGGGGAATAAGAGCATCAGTAACCTAAATCCCCCAATGTTTCTCTCTTCATCCTCAGGCTCCAATTTCCCTTTGGTGGCAGGTCAAAGGTCAGATTGGGCTTTATTTAGGCCCCCCCCCCACCTATGCTCTGTCTCCTTTTCCAGTACCCAAAAATGGAAATTGCTGTTCAACTTGTGCACCTTAACCTGTCTGAGCACAGTAGAGGGTAGAAACCAGTGCACAGGTCTTACCTGTGCTAGGCTATAGCTTCCTGGCTATACTGCTGAATAGCCAAGTGTTCTCTGCCATCTTAAATGTCTATTCGGGGCAAAGCAGTTGGCATACTCTTCTTTTGAGGACACGCTGTGCTTTTCTGTCATCATGTGTCCCATCGAGGGCGATATGCAATCCTGCTCCTCTCCACTTCTGCTGAATAATTGATCAGCATGCTGAAGTCCTCTGACAGTGCTTTCCCTCCCTCTGCAGGGAAACGATTTGTGTAAAAGCTCTCTCAAGTACCTTCATCCTAAGGAGCCAGACCTGCCTTTAATTTGCCCATTGGTGAAGCAGGAAATTTGCATGTGGAAGAGCAAATTACCGCTTCGTAGATCAGATGGCAATTAGCTCAGCGTTGGTGAAAAGACTGTAAATGGCTACAGGCTGTATTATTGTCATAGCTACAATTTGATCCTTGAAAGTAGATGGATGGGTTTTCCCCTTTAGCCTTCTCCTGGTTTCTATTGCTGGTCTGTTTGGATCGTTGCTAGGCCCTGAGCGCACCCGCTACTTTAGTCCGGGTTTTTTTTCCACTCACCCTTCCCTCTCTCTCTCCTCTTGCCTTCCTTTCCTCTACTTCTTCTCCCACTGCTGTGATGGTGGAGGTATGTGTTTGTTTGGCCAGCTTCAGCCAACTCTGTGAATTGGCCCTGACGCTAGGCAGCTATAGCCAACGCGAGCACAGTCTGGGAGGGGGGTTAGTTGAGCAACAACTGGGGCACTTATATCTAGAAATATCCTACAGTACATTCTTATTACTCTTTGTCCCCTCCTCTCCCTTGTGGTCATACTGACCGCAGAAGCTTAGCCTTCTGCTGGTGTAGAAAGCTTGGACATCTGTAGCAGTGGGACCACCATGCATAGTTTAGAGTGCTTACATGCCAGGCATGACTAAAAATTCTTGTTCATTAAGAAATATCTGTTCGGCCATAGGCTTAGCAGAGCAGAAATGTCATGTCATCATCGGGCCGTATGCATAGTGCAACGGGTGATGTTTGGCTTGCAGAAGTTAACTGTGTACATTCTCTTGACCCCACCAGTTTTAAGAAGAGTTGTGATAATGCAGATTGTAGATTAAGGTGTTGTTTAAAGGCAATATTAAATAAACTTGACACATCAGTTTCCCTTCTCCAAAAAGCATATGGCTCATATTCCTGTAAGTGATCCGTGTGATTTTCAGTTCCACAAATATATATACCTCAGTCATTCGTATCCTGATACATGAATACGTGATTAGGACTTTGATTCATGTTGAACACATGTCGACCATAACTGGAAGTAAAAGAAGAGAATGCTTGAAGATTGCTGATTTTGTTTGTGAAGAGCTGATTAGATATGTATCCTCTCTTCTGCAGTACAGCACCTACTAGCACTTAGCTATATTTTTTGATGTCATTGGTTGTGAAGAATTTTCATCCACTAATCAAATAGTTACAAAAACATCGTAGCTAATGTGTTGCACAAATGTATTCAGTATTCACTGTGTATGACCCTGTGCAACTAAAAAGAAGGGCGAAGTACTGAAGTGGTTTAGGTTTGAAGATAACTTATCAGCTGTATTACTCATGTGTTTGTTTTCTCTCCAACAGCTATTCTCAACCCTAAAGCCCCAAAGGAACCGCCAAAAATTTTTAGTTTTGATTACTCCTACTGGTCACACACTACGGTGAGCTTAAATGTTTCCCAACCAACTGTCAGTGTTTCAGAGAGAGAACAAACGTTTTTTAATCTAAATATTATGCTAAAAATTATTTTTGAAACATCATTGCATAGCTAAATTTCTGATAATTTTTCTCTGTTCCACAGCCAGAGGACCCCTCCTTTGCATCACAGAACCTTGTATATAATGACATTGGCAAGGAAATGCTGCAGCATGCCTTCGAGGGCTACAACGTCTGTATCTTTGCCTATGGCCAGACAGGAGCTGGCAAATCCTACACCATGATGGGCAAGCAGGAGGAGGGGCAGGAAGGAATCATTCCCATGGTAAGTTCTCCAATAGGCCCTGCTATATCAGCTGAGCCTCGACAAACTTTGCACCAACTTTTTTCAGGGCACATTTTGTCAACTTCAGTGAGTTGTTGCCATTTAAATGTTAACAACTAAGCATTTGTCTCTGCGCAGTCAGTGCATACTGCATTAACAAATGGGTCTCCTGACAGCAGCACAAACCAGTTGTGTATGTGAAAGCTGTGGTGTGAGTTGAAATTGAATGGACGCTGGGAGATTATGTGAGTGGATGCTTTTGTGTATTAGTCCATTACTTCTTAATTTGAATTAAGAAGTAATGGACTAATACAGACTAATAAGTTTTGTTTTGTTTTTTTCCAAGCAAACTGGCCCACCTTGGACAGACTCATATTTTAACTATCAAAACACACTGCCTAAGGCAGCCTCAAAAAGTCAGGTGTCCTGTGGCCAACTGTTTGGACCATCTCCAAATTTACAACTCATGAGTTGTGGACTGTAACACATAACCATACTCTCAGCCAGTCTAAAAAAAATATTTAGCACTGGCTGAACTTTATCCACGTCTATAAACATTTTAGTCTAGATTCAAACTCACACAATGCACAATATGTGAGTAGCACAACACCCATCTCAAAGTTATCAATGACCTCCTTCTCACCTCAGACCATGGCCTCTTTTGTATTCATGCTCATCTTATCGCAGCCATTCACACAATTGTCAACTCAATTCTGCTCAGCCTACTGGACAACTTTGGCGCCACTCTGTCCAGATTAAACCTTAACTTTCTGACAGACATTGCTGCTGAGATTTATGCCTACATTGTACATCATCCTCGGGAAAATATGTATTCTGAAACAATGAACTTACTGCACACTCTAAGCACAAATACGAAGATGACCCAGAAATTAACAGCAGAGTTGATAATGCAGCTAAAGATGTAGATGTGTTCGATAACTAAACAAACATCCTTATTTGCATCAGGCTTTGACCTTCTCAAGGTGATCAGGAGTTGAAAAAGGTGTAGCTATATGTCTAGATGTCATTCATCTAATGTTTCATCTATGGTTATTTGGCTAGTCAACAAATGCACATATACACTTGCATGAGCAATAGGCTGCATCTCAAAATACAAAGGCCCTCGTCCAGTGATTTAACGTAGTTTAAGGATTATTTGGTCTGTAAGGTACACACACTTCTGAAGCTGCAGTACACCAACTGGTATTTCTCTCAGTAAATGTAAGGAACTTTACAGTGAGATTGTTTTTCATCCAGACAAAATGGAAAGAGAAAATCCAATTTACTATCATAGTTTTACTGGCCAAAAGTGCAGTGATTTCCAGTTTATGGAAACACATACCACTAGACTGTTTGCATGTAACTATGCCAGTGTTTCTCAAGGTTTAGTCGTCTTTATTCTTTACTCTCATCTTTATTCTCTGCATGCCCCGGTTTACAAAATTCATCTTCTGCCGTTGTCCCTGTTTTGACTACTAGTCTGATGACACCCAACAAATTGCTAGTAAAACTGATGTTGTCGCCAGCCTCGTTTCCCTCAGACACTGCTGATGTAGATAAAAGCCTTGATGTAAACAGCCCCTCTCACACTTTGATGTAGTACATTTAAGATTTGAATTATGGGCTTAAGAGTTTTGATATTATTCCTTGTTGCCAAATAAAGTCTGGGTATCCTGACGTGCATAGTAAAAGAACAATAAAGTGTTTCATTTGCTTATGTGTTGATTTCCCCCCCCCCTTTTTTTCTTTCTCTTCTGCTCTTAGCTCTGTGAAGATCTCTTTGAAAAAATCAATGCAGACAACAACAAAGAGGATCTCTCCTACTCAGTGGAGGTGAGTCTCAGACTGCTGTTGCATCTGTAAAATCCCATTTTCGCTCTCTTCCTCTGACTGTTGCTTCACTCTCTCAGTGCTGCGTTTCCTGTCTTGGCCTCACAGTTACCCTGTTAATAGTCAGACACTGGTCTCGCATCAGCTGGAGTTTTCAAGCTTTGAGGCATCCCTTGCAACATGCTATGAGATAAACCTATTAGTTGAAATGTCCTGTTTGCTCAATGCTCAAAGCAAATATAGTCTCAAAGGGCAAGTGATCCCAAGTTGTTAGTTTGAGCCATGGTTATTTGTTCCTTTCAATAGTAATCCAAAGGAGTTGAATCAAGCGCAACTGGACTTGGTATATATCCGTGAAGACGTTTCGCCTCTCATCCAAGAGGCTTCCTCAGTTCGTGCCTTTCTGACTAGACGAAGCCTCTTGGATGAGAGGCGAAATGTCTTCACGGATATATACCAAGTCCAATTGCACTTGATTCAACTCCTTTGGATAACCATGACCTGGATGAATGAGAACATTCACAGACTACCCTTCAATAGATACGTCTGCCTAGTAAATTATGTTTTAAGGCATAAATTATGTTTTAAGGCATATTCTAAGCCATACTTACATAGTCAGACAATGTTGTGGAAACCTTTTTTATGTCTTCATACGCAGTTTGAAGGTATATTGAATGGTGAGTTTAGCCTGGCTTAGCTCAATTGCTGGATGTCTATCAGGGTTAGTAGCAGCTCCTCTAAAAACAAGGGAAATGTCTGTGGCGGAAGGGGGGGGGCACAGTTTGTTAATGATACCAGCTTCTTGTGGGTAGAAGCTGTATAGCATTGTGCTGGATTTAGCACAGGTGCCCCTGTAACTCTTCCTCTTTTTAATGATGGCCGAGGTGTTAATGGTTGAGGTCAGGTCATCCGCCACGTACACTCCCAGGAACTTGTCGTTACTGACCCTCTCCACAGTGGCACCATCAATGGTCAGCAGTGTATGATGGTGCCTGCCGGTCCCCCTGAAGTCAATCACCATCCCAGCTTTTGAACCTGGTAGACCTCCAGTAATTGAGCTAAGCTAGGCTAAACTCACCATCCAGCGTACCTTCAAACTGCACGTACAGATAAAAAAAAAGGTATCCTCGAGTTTGTCTGGCACTGTGCAAGTGGGACACAATGTAAAAACCCCTGAACCGTGGCGTGGTGGGCTGTTCTGTTGCCTAACAACATGGGGATCAGCGGTTCAAATCCCTGTGTTACCTCCGGCTTGGTTGGGGGTCCCTACAGACACAATTGGCTGTGTCTGCGGGTGGGAAGCCAGATGTGGGTATGTGTCCTGGACACTGCACTAGCGCCTCCTTTGGTTGGTTGATGTACCTGTTCGGGGGAGGGGGCTGGGGGAATAGCGTGATCCTCCCACGCACTACGTCTCCCTGGCAAAACTCGTCACTGTCAGGTGAAAAGAAGCGGCTGGCGACTCCACATGTATCGGGAGGACACATGTAGTAGTCTGCAGCCCTCCCTGGGTCGGCCAAGGGGATGGAGCAGAGATCGGGAAGAGTGGGGTAATTGGCTGGGTACAACTGGGGAGAAAAAAAGGGGGGGGGAACCTGAACCCGGACGAGATCTGTAAGTTGTTAATACACAGTTGCACAGTATAGTATAAACAACCAAGGAAAGTCCCGTGTGAACCTACTTGTTGATTGTCTAGGCTACAACTACAGCATTTTTCACAAAGTTTTGATTCACAATGGGAAAAATTATCAAGTATCACTGGTACCATCAGCAGCCATAAAATATTTCTGATATCCCAAAGAAAATCAGACACCTCCCTCATTCAAGACTGTGTTCATTCTTTTTACCAGCCAGTGCTTTTTCTTGTGTAGCTCTGGGCTACCTGACCTGACAGTCCTATCGCTTATACAATGGTTTCTAGGTCAGTTACATGGAGATCTACTGTGAGCGGGTGAGGGACTTGCTCAATCCCAAGAACAAAGGGAATCTGCGTGTGCGAGAGCACCCCCTGCTGGGACCGTACGTAGAGGACCTGTCCAAGCTGGCGGTCACCTCCTACACGGACATCGCTGACCTGATGGATGCAGGCAACAAGGCCAGGTCAGCCATGCGCCAGGATGACACGGAGATGAGGGCCAGGAGAAAGGAGTTGTAGTAGATGTAGTAGTTGTAGTAGTTGTAGTTTCGGAAAAAGTTGTAGAAGCGGCAGCAATGTTGGGTAGTGGAGATACCATTGTTTTACATCCTAAAGAAACTCCCAATAACATCATAATGTATTTTGAATATTCCCTGTTTTATGTAATTTTGAGATGATTTCTGAACCAAGAGTATTATTCTAGTCTATGTTTTTGATGGACTAATGGTTGGTCAACAACTGACTAGTGGGTTAGTTATTTTTAGGACAGTACAACTGTCCTCTTCTCACAGGTAGTGAGAATTACTCTCTTGCTAACGTGTGTGTGTGTGTGTGTGTGTGTGTGTGTGTGTGTGTGTGTGTGTGTGTGTGTGTGTGTGTGTGCGTGTGTGTGTGCGTAAGTGCACGCGCATGAGCATGTGTGTGTATGTGATTGTCACGAGAGTCCTGTGAGGAGGAGTGAACCCAGCCTTAATCTCCCTCTGCTGACTCAGAAGGCTTATTTCTAGAGCATGGCGTGTAAAGCCCATATCTCCCCTGTGGCTATCCCTCTGAAGTACTCCTTGTGTATTTATGTTTGGGGTCCTTACAGTATTATCCACCTCCATTGTGTAAAATAATCCCTGCGTTTCAATTCACTTCTAATAGGCATAAAGCCCAGTGACGTCTAAGTCATAGAATGACCATTCAGTTGAGCATTCACCTGAACAGACGCTTTTGCTTGTAAAAGCAAAATAATTATTGGTATTTTTGTGCCCAACAGTCATTTCCATTTTAGGAGAAAAATTAACAAAATTTTTACTGCTTTGTGTTTTCTCAGCCAAGTATGCATATACTGTATGTACTTACCCACAGAACTGTGGCTGCCACCAATATGAATGAGACCAGCAGCAGGTCCCATGCCGTCTTCACCATCGTCTTCACACAGAGGAAACATGACAGTGAGACAGACCTCTCTACGGAAAAGGTCAGAGGGGACATAGGAGACAAGTCCCCATTTTCATTTTTAAACTAGGTTTTGAAATAATGGTGGAGAACCCCTTCATTTCTGTTGACAGAAAATTAAGGGCGAGCTCTTTCCCATTGTGATAACTCATGTTAAAGGAGACATCAAGCCGTTACATAGTGTAGGTTACTTATAGCTTGTTTTCAGTAAAATCCTTTGTAATGTGTTGAGTCATCTCCTAGGGATCTTCCCCGTCGGTGGTGTTGGGGGGGGGGCATTTGGAGTTTGACCTCCCACATTTCCTCTGATTGTGGTTACACAAAAGACCACTGTTATTGTACACACATAACCAATTGTAGTGAGCTGCTGTATCAGATGTTACTGATGTGTTGCATCTCACTTAACAATAGCGTCTAAATAGTTGGAATGGTTGGCAGTTCCCTTGTCTATTATGTTTAAATATTTGGATGGTTTTGTTTGCTTCTCGATGGGAACCAAACCTGTCATGAAGACCAGGAAGTAATTCATGCTGTCATTGTTACAAAAGTACTCTTGTATTTTGACTTATTTTGGTAAGAACCACTCTTGTTATCTACTTATGAAAGGGATACAAGTGAGTCAATTATGGATTGGTTGGGTGTATCTAAATTGTGTTTTATTCTGCCTTCAGGTTAGTAAAATCAGTCTGGTAGACTTGGCAGGCAGTGAACGAGCAGATTCAACAGGAGCCAAAGGCACCAGGCTAAAGGTAGGACTCCCATAGTTGCAGATGTTCACAAATGGCACTCATTGACAGAAATTAAGCACCATCATCCTGATGCTTCCAAAGTAATTCTGTTTTCTCTCTCATCTGGTTGCAGGAGGGAGCCAATATCAACAAATCTCTGACCACGTTAGGAAAGGTTATCTCAGCTTTGGCCGAGGTGGTGAGTACTACACTGCAAAACCCGTTTTTGCATCCCGTTTTCCTTCTTCCCCTCTTCCTCCTCCCTGTCAGCTGTCCTCCTGCCTTTTGGCCACCTTTCCCTGACTTGTTGGGGAATAAATGTTTGTAGTGGGGCATGCTATAACTTCGTCTACCCTTCTGTTCTCTCTCTCTCTTGCCCTGGTAAAACTTGCCTACCCAGGATAACTGTACCAGCAAGGTAAACCCTTTGACGGCACATCCACTAACCCTGTAAATCCTCCTGAGGAGGCAAATTTGACAGCCTTTTGCCATCAACAACATTTGTGCCTGCCTTCACAGTATTTTCACACCCTACCATTTTTATCATCCGAGTGTTGCTTCCTTTAGAAAAAATTAAAAAACACAGTTGTTGTACAGGAGCAAAAGCTAATCAAAGCCTCTATTCGTCTTTACTTTGCCTCTTCTACATTAGATATACATAACTCGTCTTGTCATTTTACATCAAAGCCTTTGTCAAGTCAGAGACCTCACACAGTCATTCATATCTGTAGTTTTTTAACTGCTAACAGAAAAGAATATATTATTCCAGCAAGCAAAGCTAAAGACTGTATTTTGTTTACTTTAGAGCAAGAAGAAGAAGAAGACTGACTTCATCCCATACAGAGACTCCGTTCTGACATGGCTGCTCAGGGAGAACCTTGGTATGAAGATTTAAATCGGGATAAATGATATAGTTAATGTCGGAATACGGTGGCATTAATGTATCCTGACTAGAAGCAAAACTGTATGCCTCTGTTTCCTGTAATATGAAGTAGGTGAAATAAAGACGAAAGTAACTTTACTCTCTGCCACTTGAAGAAACACGCTGTCAGTAGGTTGTATTTCAAACTAATTAGACAAGCATATCCAACTCATTGATTCAGACTCGTCTGGAGAAGTCATATATATCTTCAGTCTTCGCCGACATGTCAGTAAAGTAGTTCAGTGAGAGATTGTAAATTGTTTACATCTACATATGGATTTCTTTTAACTGTGGGGTTTGGATTTAACTTTTTTTTTTAATTTCCATTATTACTACAATTTGACAATGCAGTATTCCGTAGAGGAACATAAGCAAAATTTGTTTGCTAGAAAAAATGTATATTAATCTACTATACCTGTCTGAAGAATAGCTTTTCTCTATACACATACACAAGCACACGGACACTTTCACAAAGCTGACCTCTTCACCGCTGTCCTGTTCCTAGGTGGAAACTCCAGAACAGCTATGGTAGCCGCCCTCAGTCCTGCTGACATCAACTACGATGAGACCCTCAGCACCCTCCGGTAATGTTTCTGTATAAAGCGTACAGAGAACCTTCCAGAAGGAAGGATTGGTTGGATCACAGTTTCGTATCAACCCTCATCTATTTTTCTTCTCTGCCCGGTGTTCTTGGACAGCTATGCGGACCGAGCCAAGAACATCAAGTGCAATGCTGTTATCAATGAGGACCCCAACAACAAGCTGGTGCGTGACCTGAAGGACGAGGTAGCTCGGTTGAAGGACTTACTCCGCGCCCAGGGCTTGGGAGACATCCTGGACAGTAAGTCTCATTTCCTGAGTCTCACAGCACTCAACCACTTTTTCTTTCTGACATTTTCTTCCTTTGTCCTTTTGCTTTCCTCAGCCATCTCACTCCATTCTGTTTTCATTGTGCTGCCCATATTAGCCCTTTATCCAAAAGACTGAAAAACAGCTTTGGAAAGATAACTTGCCATACTTTTGGTGTATTAATTCTCCTCATAGAATTAATTGGCTATTAATTTATGTTGACTTTTTGCAATGGATACAAATCTAGGAATTGTGCTATAAATTTTCACAAGTACATTGGCTCATCCTTGCACTCAACCTGAGTGGTTGTTTATGGCTATTTCAAAGCACCATACTTCATGTACTGCACACGCATTCACAATGGCTCACAGACTGGTAATAATAATCATTACATTTATATAGCGCTTTTCTACACACCCAAAGTGCTTCACATTGACGAAAACAATGACGAAAAGCAGGAGAATACCCAAAATCAGTGTACAAATGAATGACGCACCCATAGATGCCAAGGGGCCGAACAAGAGATATGACATTCCCATGATAACTTCCCAATATCTGAACTACCGGATAGCATTTCTACTTACAAATGCATGCTTAATCACTTGGCATTTTATAACAAAAGTCAGTTTTTCCCATCTCTTCTTATCCTCATTGTGTTCAAATTCATCCAGCTCAGTGAGAAATGTCTGTAATCTTTTCCTCTCACACTACTGCTAGTCCTTACCTCTGATCCTGTCATCTTCTCCTGCTTCCCCTCAGTCGAGCCTATGGGGGATGATTGCCCAGGAAGTGGAAGCAAATGTGTGTATATGTGTGGTGGGAGTCATGCATCATCTATTACGCTATGCGCTACTATAAGCTAATATTGCTTATGTACCCCTTTCCCTCTCCCATTCCCCATATGATGCATCTGCCCCAAGCTTTGCATGTTAATGCTGAATACGCTACAACTAAATGTAAGCAGATTGGTAAATGCAAGGCTTCCAGAGTTGTACTGCTGATCTGGCAAGGGTTAGTGCACCGCTAGGTTAGCATGCTTCGCGCTTGCGATGATTTGATTAATTATTTACTCGGTTTTCAGAAATACTGTGGTGAGGCAGATGTCTTTTACAGGGCTCAAATCCAACTTTATCAGAAAGTCCTCCAGAATGTCATCACTGCATTAACCTCTAACTTCATCTGAATAGCTCATCTGTGTTTCCTGCTCTCCCACCCCCAACCCCCACATCATTCCTCGCTATTTGGGTCCTTTAACGTACTTTGACCAGCCTTGTTTCCTGCTGGTGAGCTTGTGGTCTTTCTTTTTTCTTTTTTCTTTCTTTCCTTCTTTCACTGATCATCCACTGCAGGTGACAATGATGAATGCATTAAAATGCAGCTTCTCAGTTCTCAGTCCGAGTGTCAAATCTACAGGCGGAAAGGTGCATGACTTTACATGACTTGGTAGCCAGACTAGAGGTGTTTGTATCTGCAGTAGGTATTAATTAGAAGTATTTGGATTAGTATGGAGTGAATAGACACTGTTGGTGTGCCCTTTTTCTGCTGCATTCTCTAAAAATCCCCAACCTCTCCTCCCTTTTGTCCTTTGTCTCCTTTATAAGCTCTCACAAGCTGCAAAGTGCGCTTGAGTAAGAGTGGATGTTTACTCGCATAACCTCCTAACAGGCAAAAGATGCGCATACATTTTGCTACCCCCTCCTCCCCCATTATGTTCTATTTAATTGGTGAAGGACTAGACATTGATGCATGCTCAGTTTTCTACATAAGGAAAAGCATGAGTTGCTCCTATCTGCACTTCTCTGCATTTGATTTTTTTTTATTTAATACATTTTAGAGCCTCTTAAATCACGTAAATTCCACTTTTATCGTCAATTCACATAACTTTTGTGAAGCTGACCAGTTTCTTTGATTATGCTCTGTTTGAAGCTTAGAAGGCAAACTATATTACCTGATATGCCCTTGATGCTATGAGCTGCCTTCAGCCGGCTGACCTTTAGTGACGTTGCTCTGGCTGTGTGCAAGAGTGTGTGCGTGTGTTTTTTGTGTGAGCCAAACTACTGAACTGCAGGCTGAACTTTGGCAGCATGTGTCTCCCTATCAACCCTCTCTCATCTGTCCTCTCTCTGGACCTTCTTGCCGTCTCCATCTCCTTCCCAGCCTTCAGCTGATAATATTTACAGCAGTTTTCACACAGGGGTTATAGTGTGTGTGTGTGTGTGTGTGTGTGTGTGTTTAAAGTAATTTAAAGACAACAGTACCACTTAACTATTTCAATATTTAGCAGAACTCTATACGGTGTAAATGATGCATTAGGTATTTATTGCCACATGGTGATGTAATTAAGGCTAACAGTAAAGATGTGGAATGATACAAGTGGCCAAATTGATTTGTGGCTACTGGACTCTTAACAGAATCCACGGTAATAGCTAATGTATTTGCTCAGGAAGTTGAATGAGACAACTAGCTATTCCACATGCAGTAACGTGGAGTGCAAACCTCATAGCCTGAAAACTACCTGGAGTGAAAACTGCTGCTCTGTGTCGCTGACCATTATGCTGGGTGTTTGTCTTGACCCTTTTTGATGTGCAATGTGTGTCTTACACTGGTCTTTCCTCCTCTTTGTCCTTTTTTCTCTCTCCCCACCTGTTCTTCCCTCTCTTCCTTTTTGGCATTTGGTTCATCCATCTTGTGTGGTTTCTCCTCTCCTCTTTATCCCCTCCTGGGTCCATCCCACATCTTTCTGTCACTCGCTCGCTCTGTCTTTCTCTCTCCCCATCTACCGTCTCTCCTGGTGTTGGCTCAGACCTGAAAGACATGCACAACAATAAGCATAGATACTTGCTAGCCTCAGAGAACCAACGCCCTGGCCATTTCTCCACAGCCCCTATTGGCTCCCTGACAGCCTCCCCATCCTCTGGCTCGCTCTGCAGCCAGGTGGGCCTGCAGTCAGTCACCAGCATCCAGGAGCGCATCATGTCCACCCCGGGAGGGGAGGAGGCCATCGAGAGGCTCAAGGTAAAATATAGTTCTGCTGCTGCACCCACATGGACCTCTGCAGTGCCCCAATCACTCATCTCTAATGTCTCACGTGAAGGCAACTGGGACGGCCCATTGCTATATGTCTACTTTCCTACAGCGGCTACTTCTGGCTACCGTTGTCTCCTAGTTGTCTGGAAACTGCCTTGTTTATCTTTGTTTGCCTCTAAGATATTGGGAAATATTAGAATTCTCGCTCCGTTCTCTTCTCTCCCAGCATCTATCAAAACAAATTAGAGCCGATGACTTACTCCTGAATGCCTCTACATGTGTTAGGGATGTGTGTTGCTTCTGATGTATCGTTAATAAGATGCTAATATAAAATACAAGAAAGCATCACTTCTACTTAACACTAAACATAATTTGACAGTTTAATCAACGCCCATTATTCTTTGTAAAAAATTGGATGTTTACTGCAAGAATAATCTTTTTAAAAACTCGACTATCTGAATAACCAGTGGACTGTTAGAAACTCAGCAGATTCAAATAGCATTAAAGATGAAAAATGAAGAGTTTCAGCATGCAGATTTTGATATTAGTTTAATAAAGGAGTGGGGGTGGGGCATACTATGTTGATGCCAAGATTAATTTTGTTTGTTAGTCCCCATTGCAGTCTGTTAAAATCATGCCCAGCCATCCATCTTCATCTAGCTCTGTAGCTCTCTGCTCTGTATCTCCCTCACAAGCACAGTCAACCTCAGGCTCCGGTGATGAGAAAGCACATAGGGTGGCAAACAGGCAGCCATTAGGCAATGCAGTTTCTATGGCGACCAGAGTGCCCACTATATCCGTCAGCCGGTGACGTCAGGCACCGACGCAGATAAAGGGAAATCAGACCAAAATAGATCTAGTCTCGGTGGGTTTTTGGATATAATACCGAATTAGATATGGTCACTTTGTGCTCAGATACGAAGTGTCTTAATATCGGCTACGATTTTATTTGGATATTTGGACTTTTGAATAATAGCTTTGTTGAACTGACTGAAAAGTTGATACATCGTCCATTTGTCAGGCATTTAATGATAATATGGAAAAAACGAAGTACACAGTTAAAACCATGTAAATAGTTTGAGGTCTTCAGTATTTCAGTGAAATATTCTTTAATGGTATATAATTTAATATTGGCAGATTTTACATTGAAATCTGCGCCTTTCTCTTTCTCAAACAAGGCTAAATAATGAGGTCAGCCGTCTTGAGTTTTTGTCATCAGTGTTGCATAACAACTCATATTACACATAATAATGTTGTTCAGAGAGCCCCCTACACTGCATGACTAAACGTCGCTTCATTCTGAAATTGAATCGAGGTGTCACAGCACAACTTTTAACTTGTGACATGATGTCAGTATTTGGAACAACAGATGGCTTCTTTTTTTTTTAACCCTTTAGAGAACATAGAGAACTGGCCTAAGGGGGTGGGGTATGTTATTACTTACAATCCAGGCAGATGGCTGGGCTGGGCCTGGGTCTTAAGAGGAGGACAGTTTCAGCTTAATACACTATCAGTGGGAAATGGTTGCCATGTCTACGGTGTCTTGAGCCGCCACATATTCTTTAATTAATTTCAAACCAAAACTGCTGGAGTAAAAAAAAAAAAAAAAAGGTTCCCGATTACAGTGAGAAAGCTGAATTCTAAAGCGGCTAAAACAGCCAAACACAATGCTCCCACCGCAATGCTAAGGGTTCAGACCACATGATTTGTGTAACTTTTCAATCTGTGACCAGGAATCAGAGAAGATCATTGCAGAGCTCAATGAAACCTGGGAAGAGAAACTGCGGAAGACAGAGGCCATCCGCATGGAGAGGTCAGTACTATTGGAGTGTGTGTGTGTGTGTGTGTGTGTGTGTGTGTGTGTGTGTGTGTGTGTGTGTGTGTGTGTGTGTGTGTGCGCGCGCGCGCGCGTGCGTGCGTGCGTACATTCATTTTGTTTGCATGTATTAACCATTTCAATCTTTCCAAAGCCTGTGTCTGTCATCCTTCCTCCCTACCAGTGCTTTTGCAGCCCTGTCTTTCCCTCCTTTCATTTGCTCCCTGCCGGACACCCTGGTCGTTTGTTTCTGCATCACAGCTCTGTCTCTGTCTGCCAACCCCCCCCCCCCCCCCCCCATTCTGTCACTTTTCTCACTTTTCTCTCCCACTTCTCCTTCTCCCTCTATGCCTCTCTCACAATTCCCTTTCCCTCCTCATTCTTAATCCACTTCCTCTCTTCTCTGTGTCGTCACACTCTGCTGCCCCCCATCTCTTCAGTTGGCTCATCTGTAGCATGCATCAGCAACATCACTGTCTGTCGGTTGAAATTCCCGGTGCTGCGCTGGTGCAGCTCAGTGCCTGTTGTCATGCTAGACATCCCTTTGTGTAATGTCAGACCCTGTCCTTTCCCTTAGTCCTCCCATATCACTGTTCCCTCATCCCATCGTGTTTGCCTGTTGAAGTCCAGATTTGATAAGTCAAAGTGCTGTCAAAAGGGGTTTTTGCTATGACTGCAGACAGTTTGCTTTCAAATATTTGGTTCAAAGCCAAGTTATTGCCCCAGGACTAAAATCAAATGTGGCAGCTGTATATAAATTGATAGCCATGATAGTCAACATTTTTAATCTGTGTGATATGTCAAGTATGAATGTGTTTCACGATTGTGACACTGTGATTTGATCCATGCAAATTTAGTTTTACATATTTTCTGAACCTTGGAAAAACCCTCTCTTTTTATTAGGGAGGCTTTACTTGCAGAGATGGGTGTTGCCATCCGAGAAGATGGCGGTACTTTGGGGGTCTTCTCGCCTAAAAAGGTAGGGCACACACTAACGCACCCAAATGCTACTGCTTCCTATAAATCATTTATCCTGTGTACAGTGATTCACATGCGGCAATCTATCGTCCTCCTTCTCCTCTTCCTCTTTTTTCAGTGACATGAACAGCACTCTGTCATTCTTTATTTCCATGCAATACCATATCTTACCCACCTTCTTTCTAATTTGTCACTGATTCCCTCCCGTTCACACTATCATAATTTCCTTTGTTCTACTTTGTGCATTCTCTGCCTCCTCCTTCTGATATTCAGCTCAGCCATGAAAGGCCATTTGAGGGACAGTTTGACTGTTTTCCTTCCAAGAAGGTTTGTTTTACAAGTTAAATGGATACGTGACGTATAGGTGCTCGAGGGGCAGTCCCATAACTGATTGACTTAAGTGTCTGTTTTAGTTTTTTGTTAGTATAGAAGTGCTTATTGCGGCGTTCATAGTAGTTGTTTATGGCTGTAGTTATCCTGTGCGGAGTCGAGCATTTTCCCTCAGACCTTCAGAGTTCCATTTCAGTTTCCCTGTTTATGTGACTGACACGTATGTGAGCAGCTTTCAACATGACAGAGTCAAGCTAATAGCAGACTTGGCTGCAATATGCAGCTACTTGGAGGTTGGGTTTCACAATGGCCACTTATCGCAGCTTGAGTTTGAATCTACATGGCTCAGTAAAAAGCTGCACTGAGGTATTATATTTGAGATTTGACTGCTCAGACCTATTACAGCTAAAACTTTTAAAATGAAGGTGAGTCATATGGCCTACGCTCTCACTACTTTCCCATCTCCCAGGAGAGGCAGCTTCATATGCCAGTATCACAAAGTGTGTCACTGCTCTAATCAGTAGAGACACAATCATGAGAGGTAAAAAAAACCAACAAAACACTTATCCTTTAATCATTGACTGTTCAGTCAACCGCCACTAGGATTAATTTGGCTAAACAGATATCCCCGCTTTGAATCACATTGTTCTTCTGCAGTACCTTTAAACCTGCTCAACCCCCCCATCACTGCACACACACACACACACACACACACACACCTGCCACTCCTTTCCTTGACTGCCACTGTGCTTTGTGATTTTTGCCTTTTATTTCCCCTCTCATCATTTTTCTCTTATTTCTCCTTCGTTCATTCTTCCTCTCTCATCTTTCACCTGCTGCCTCATGGGTTAGCTTTTCGATGAGAAGCCCTGTGATCTTTATGCAGACTTTAATGGGGTCTTCTCCCCTAAGAAGGTTGGTGGATCGGTGGTTTAGTATGTAGCGTTGTGTTATAGTAAAACTTGGATGTATCAAGATGGCTGAGGTGTGCAAGTTGGGTCAATGTGGCCACATTGGTCCACTTGTAAAGGTGGTAGTCACATCTCATATATCCCTTAAGTTATAGGTGATATTGATTTGAGAATGTGCCCAGTTATTGGATACACTCTTGTACTTGGATCTGGTCCGTACACAGTCCAAAGTACTGCTGACATCACCAACATTGCAGAGTGGTGTTTTTTAGTACAATATGTCTCCAGTAATCACTCACCATTATACCATCTTAACTCTTTTGTCTCCTCATCCTTTAGACTCCACACCTGGTTAATCTGAACGAAGACCCGCTCATGTCAGAGTGTTTGCTCTACTACATCAAAGATGGAATTACCAGGTAAACAAGATATGAATAGCTGAATATTAATACTAGAATACTGCAGAGGGTGCTGGAAAAGCCTTTAGATTCTCAGGAGGAAGTCTCTGAGAAATGCCTTATTTGATCCTGTTTTTTTCCCAGTCAGAGCAGACTTTGAAAGCAGAAAGTCAGCAGCATACCATCTGCCTTTGATCACCAAAGTGTTATTGTCTAAAGTTACCTGCCTGTCCTCTCTGCTCTGCTACCCTCCCTTTGTAGATTTTGTTACAACGATGCCTCAAAGGCAAGTCAGTGAATGGAAGGACCCAGATAAAAGACTGTGTAGGGCCCCCAGTTGTCTTACCATTTGTCATAAGCGATGGTTTAAAAGATTCATCGTTGTCCTAAGAGGGACTTTTTTTTCTTTCCACCAAAATGGCTGCCGATGGGGTCACAGGGCAGTGTTTGCTTATTCAAAATGGCTTCGTTGATCTTTTCCAGGGTGGGCCAGGCAGATGCTGAAAGACGGCAGGACATTGTGTTGAGTGGTGCTCACATCAAAGAAGAGCACTGCATCTTCCGCAGTGAGAGGAATGCCAATGGAGATGGTAAGACACCAGTCATGTATTCCTATGTGTGTCTCTGTGTGAGGTTGCATGTGCACACTCTTCCACAATATTCATTGTGTATGTATGTGCATTTGGTGTATGTATATTGAAACTTTGAAAGCTTTTGAATTGATTTTTGTTGACATCAAGGATGTGAATGGCTTTCCTATTCCATTAAATCTCATTGTGACTGAATGTTGCAAAAAAGCAGCCTTCATGCTTGATGGACTGATTCAATACATATGTAAACTTCATCTTCATCTATTTACTATGACTAACTGAAAAGTCATCCATTAAGTCACATTTCCACCCAAATTTAAAATTAATTTTGAACAAAAATTTGAAAAGTCGAAAAATTAAAATGCAAATTGTGAGCATAGTCATTAGCTGGGTTTAAGTGTATAAATGTCTTTATGATCCAGAAGGGACAAGATTACATCATCAAAAACATTCAAGAGAAAAAAAAATTGGAGTGGAGAGAATTACTTGCCATCGTAGAAATTTGAATGTTTGGTTTCTGTTACTCTTGATTTTTAAAATCTCAACAATGTCAACTTTCCCAGTCAAGTGAGTCACAACTTTTTTTGCAACATTTTAATTTGTTTTTTTACTGAGCACTTCCCTGTCACAAATTCATGATTTGCGTAGAAATTTGCTCAGTGGACTGCTAGTTATTTCACCTTGGCACTACTGTTTGCTTTTTAGTAGTGGTTATGCAGATGAATGCCACAGGAAAAGGTATGACTCATTGATGATTGGTTGGCTGGTATTGTGTTTGCTGCAGTGATCGTCTTGCTGGTGCCCTGCGAGGGATCAGAAACCTATGTCAATGGGAAGCGTGTTGAAGATGCAGTACAACTCCGTTCAGGTGCATATTCCTTTTGCATTTAGTTCATTTATTTGATTTATATATTTCATTGATTTATTCAAAATGCTAGCCATCACCCTGGAGAACTATATATTGTGCATCTTGATTTTAGATAAACCTTTTGACACTGATGATCATCACTATCAGAATAGAATTAAATGTTTTTAAATTATGCATTGGGGTTTGATTTGATGTCATGGGTCATAGACCTGGTAGACTTGGCCAACGAAAGACGCACACCTTTGTGATCAAGATCAAAGTGAAAACAAAAGATTGAGTTACATTCACACTGTTGTACAACTCCAACAGCATCCTGTCCTTGCTAATCAACGCACATATTTCTCTCTCTAATGTGTCCTCCATCTTGTTTCAGGGAACCGCATAATCATGGGAAAGAACCACGTGTTCCGATTCAACCACCCAGAGCAGGCCAGGGCTGAAAGGGAGAAGACCCCATCTGCAGAAACACCTGTGGAGCCTGTAGACTGGACTTTTGCTCAGCGAGAGCTGCTGGAGAAGCAGGGCATTGACATGAAGCAGGAGATGGAGAAAAGGTATAAGATCTAGTGAAATATCACAAAGCTCTGTTTATATGGAAACTTCCAACAAGTTGTTAAGCAGGTAGACTATCTGTGTCTCTCTCTCTGTCTATACATTTCTGCTTCCATCTTTCATCCAAATTATCTTTGAATAGTGGATTTTTTCTGCTGTCTGGACTTTCCTACATGAAATGTGTTTTACAATTATTTTTATAGACTCACTGAGATGGAGATCTTGTACAAGAAGGAGAAGGAAGAAGCAGACCAACTTCTAGAACAACAAAGACTGGTGAGTTCTTGTGTAAAGAATCAGGCTGGCATTCAATAAAACCCACTTTATGACATTTCTGTATGCAGTTTACTACTGCTTGCATGAAGACATTATGGTAGAACTTCATGCAGATATATTGGTAATAATCTCAGAGTGGGATTCATAGAAACCCAGCCTTGATTTTTCATGTTGCTTTTTTCAAGCTAGTTGTACTTCAAGTCAATTTTTGGAGTGAGTGAAATGATTTAGTAGTTTGGTGATTGTATCGTAGTGAATGGACCCCTGGATCTCTGTGTAAATTGATACAAAGTTAAAGCAGCGAGTTCCTTTTGGTAACTATTACTGGCTAATTAGTTTTTGTTTTTTGGGAGTCTATCTTGCTTACTCTGAAGTCTGACTAAAACTCATTCTTATCGCGTTCTGACACTGAGATTCTTTTTTGTGTGAGTCACTGTTACTCATAGAGCATGTCTGTTTCTCTTGCATGGAAATTTATATCAACTTGTTCTGGTTTAAAATAGAGTTGAAGTTTACCCCCCTTGATTGATGATTTTGACTGAATTTAATTCAGTGAGAATTAGATTGTAAAATTTTCCCTTTTTCCAAAGCCCTGTTTCACTTCTCTTGTCTACTAGATTTGAACTGAAACTTGCAAAACAGCACCTTATTAAAAAAAAAAGAAGTTATTTCTATATTTAGATCAAATTTCATATAAGAACTTGTTTAATGTTGAGCAATGCCTTAAAAAAGTCTGATTTGTATAAATGCGCTGCTTTTGCATGGTTCATGTTGGCATGTTTTCTTAACTTGTTTAGTACTTGTTCTTGACTAAGTTGCGATGTTCGCTGTTGAGTTGACCAAGTTTGAGGTGGCTGTTGATTTGCTTGGTTTAGATTTCTATTCTAGTTTTCTCGCTCCGTTTTGTCCTGAGTTCTCATCTCTTCAATGCAGTTGCTGACATATACAATGCATTGTGATAACCAAAACTCCTGCTGTAGTTTTTGGAGGATAGTGACAATGTGGTTTCTCATTGACTTCTTTGGCTACCTCCATTTTTAGCCTCACAAGTTATCTATATGTAGCAATACAGGGGGTATGGCTCAACAAAAGTAACAAGTTATCACTGCTCTCATTGAAATCAACAAGTCCCAGATTTCTTCAATACTGTGGTATTTTTATTTATTTTGTTTTTTTAGGTATGCACATTAACAGATAAGTTTTCAGATTCCCAACTACATGTCCACTTCTAGTCGCAGTTATAGCATCAGCCACAAGATTTGACGAATCTATTCCAACTGATTGTGATCTGTAATGTCCTTTTGTCTACAAAAAAAAATGAGAAACTGCATTTTCTTCCAACTAACATCTTTCTCGTAGTGGATTAACACTTTAACCTTACTTCTGCCTGTCCTCTCTACTGGCTTTCCAATAAAACTGCAAGAACACTCTTGTCTTCTAACTCAATGCTAATACTAAAGCCATTCAAACCTTCTGGACTTCAATGGGGAAAGCTTCAAAATTCATCTGCCATTTTTGCATGCCTTTGTAGCATGTTTGGGATCCAGCTATCGAATACCCAAATTTTCAGTAATGAAGAGGAATATCACAAAATTATTCAAGAGCGCTCCAATCAACATCTGTCCTCTGTTCTGTTGATATTATTTTCTAATCATGATAATCATGCTTTATCTTTTAATAGTAATATGCAACACTGGGAACAATATTGGCCCTAGATGATATCCCCATTTTTTTAAATTGGAAAATGTCTATGGGAACATTATGTTATATTCTAGCACTTCATTGGCATTTAAATTATTTTACATAAAAAGTAAACCTATACACTATAATGAGGCATTCATTTAATTTACAGAAATCTAGAAAGGCAAAATTAAGAGTCAATGAAAGCCACTGTCTTAATAACATTTTTATTTGCGTTTTTCCCCAAATTTGATTTTTATCTTGTTCTAGAATTGATATTGCATGTTGTCATACATCTAATAGAGTAATGATGTATGCACAAATTTTGGATGATGTTGTGCCTTAAGTTTGAAAGTCATCCTTGGTTAAAATGGTAAACATCAATAATTTAGAAAATCTGAATCCTGTCCTAGCTGTTATGTTGTTGCTGGTCCAACTTGACCAAGAGCTTTATCCATAGGTCCCATGTTGCATATGCATAACTGTATTCATTCTTTTTTTTTTAAAAAAAAATCCTTCTTCTCTTTGATTTCCCATTTTAATTTCTCCATTTTTGTTGGGAACAATTTGGTTTGTTTCCTGTTTTGTTCTCTCAAGGATGGTGACTCTGATAGTGGGGATGATTCAGATAAGAGATCTTGTGAAGAGAGCTGGAGACTTATCACTTCCCTGAGGGAAAAGCTTCCTCCCAGCAAACTACAAACTATAGTGAAGAAATGCGGCTTACCCAGCAGTGGAAAAAGAAGAGAGCCAGTTAAAATGTACCAGATCCCACAACGCCGCCGCCTCACCAAGGATTCTAAATGGGTGACAATCTCTGACCTGAAGATCCAGGCGGTGAAGGAAATTTGCTATGAAGTGGCACTCAATGACTTCCGCCACACCCGGCAGGAGATTGAGGCACTAGCCATTGTGAAGATGAAAGAGCTGTGCGCAAGTTACAGCAAGAAAGACCCCAACGAGCGGGACTCGTGGAGGGCAGTAGCTCGTGATGTATGGGACACTGTGGGCGTTGGAGATGAGCGTATTGAGGATGTCATCACCAATGGGTCCCGAGTAGGCAGCGTTGTCATGGATGACCTGAAGGTGCACATTGACAAGCTAGAGGATATCTTGCACGAGGTAAAGAAACAAAACAATATGAAGGACGAGGAGATTCGTGCCCTTAGAAATAAGATGGTCAAGATGGAGAAGGTCCTTCCGCTCATCACCCCCGAGTCCCAAGACAATCCTCCAAGTGTCGACACCTCCAACAGTGTTGATCGAACTCCCAGTCCTCGAGAAGGCAAGCCCCCTATACCTGAAAAACCTGAGGGAGAGGAAGGAGATCTACAAATTGGCCAAGGTGCTGGGGATGACTCAACCCTCAAAAGGGGCCACATGCGCTGGATGCGCCAGGAACAGGTGCGCCTGAAGAATCTCCAGCAGCAGGAGATCTCAAAGCAGCTCAGGAGGCACACAGGACCCCATCGATTCATCCCCCCAGAGGATCGCAAGCTTCGATTCCCCTTCAAGAGCAACCCCAAGCACCGCAACACCTGGAGCCCAGGCACCCATATCATTATTACAGACAAACAGGTCATCGAGCTGAAAGTGCCCAAAGAGGCTGCAGAGGAAGAGGAGGATGAGGCCCAGGCCGGGCAGGGAGCACACTCTAGAGAGAGGATGGCTGCTTCGATTATCCAAGTCAGTTCCGGACAGCCAAGCCCATCAATGCTGCGCAGGAGCAGAGACCTGGAGCAGGGTCTAAACCAGAGCCACAGACACAACCAGAGGAACAACCATCATCAGCAACCCCATGAACGAGGCCGCAGTAACTCCTTCAATCACCGCCAGAGGCCCTCTGGTTCCATGGAGTCACTGCAGCACTCTGAAAACAACTGGAGGCATTCGCAGACCTTCTACCAGCCCCGCCATTACCAAAACCAACCAGCGCAACTCCAAACTCTCCCCCACCAACAACTCTGCCACTATAATAGCATGCCATATGCAGATGCCAGCTTCAATGGCTACCAGCAGTATCATCAGTCCCAACATGTGAACCACCCAATCAACTTTCAGGCGCCTCCGAGAATGCGCCGGCAAATGTCTGCCCCCAACCTGAAAGCCAGCAGGGAGACGACAGTCTAAGTGGGATGAGGAACTAGTTGGATGTATTTTTAGTAGGCAAACACATTACAGATCACAACAGGTCAGAATCATGTCAGTTAAACAGCTAGAACTGTGACTTTTTGCACTAGAACAGTGTGTCATTGGTTGATCCAAATTTGAATTGTGTGTACTATAAAGACATTTTACCATTACCATAGTCAATGCCTTTGTATTAGTTGTGCTGCACTGTGCATTCTGTCAGATTCTAGCAATGAGAGAAGTGTCATAAGGAATGAAGCCAACAGATGAGACTTTTTAAGACTAGACATGTCATAGCATTTCTGTATTTTTATTTTTTCTTCAACATCATGCAAGAATTCATCAGCTGTGTTCATTTGTTTGCCAAAACCTCTTCATTGTTGAATTTCTGAGTTTACATTTCTACCATCGTAGTGTTAATTTTATTAATGTTTTAGCTATTATGAACACTACAAAAGTGCCCAATTGTCATCAACATTTTCGTGGTCACCCAGGTAAATGAGAAAAACACTATTTATTTCAATTTTTTCAATTTTGTAATTTTTGTCCAACATAAATCTTAAGTCTGCCTTCATCGTAAAATAAGGGACCAGTCAGTTTAAAGTTCCACAATTCTAATGCCAGACCTATTACTAGTCCATCAAATGACTGCCGTTTTGAACAAAGACTGTAACTGTGGTACAAAGGAGTGGCATTCAAAAGTGCCTTTTAGGAAAAAGTGCCCATTAACATTATTAACATGACTTTACATTTATAGTTCAATCAATTGACCTTTTGGATTTTTCCTTTCACTTTGTTTGAATTCTGTTCTAACATGTTCTTTCACAAAGCCAGCATTAATATTCACCTACAATTTGTAAAGCAATCCCATCCTCTTTACCCATCTTACTCTAAAACTAACCTTTTAGTATTAACATGCTGATTTATTCAGTGTGTAAATGAATTAAGAGGCCCCTTAGGTTTTTTTATTCCAATCCTTTTTTTTTTTAAACTACATTTTATTTTAAGTATGTGACTGCCGGCATAATTGTATTACAAAAACTATTTTGCCTTCAAGTAATTGATAAGTTGTATAATCAATTATTTTATCAGTGCGGAAATGTTTATTTAGTAAAAAGTTGATTGCAAATCCTGAAAGATTTAGTCATAAGAAAAAAAAATCATGCTGTAGTTCCTCTCTTAGAATATAGTTTGGTCGGGCGTCCCTACAGACACAATTGGCTGCGTCTGCCCAGATGTGGGTATATATCCTGGTTGCTGCACTAGCGCCTCCTCTGGTCGGTCGGGGGGGGGGGGGCTGGGAGAAATCGCGTGAGCCTCCCACGCTCTCTCCCTGGTGAAACTCCTCACTGTCAGGTGAAAAGAAGCGGCTGGCGACTTCACATGTATCAGAGGAGGCATGTGGTAGTCTGCAACCCTCCTTGGATCGGCAGAGGGGGTGGAGCAGCGACAGGGACAGCTCGGACGAGTGGGGTAATTGGACGGGTACAATTGACAATTGGGGAGAAAAAGGGGGGAAAATCCAAAAAAACAAAAACAAAGCAAAGTTCTCCTTCATACCAATGCAATATCAACTGTTAATCCTGGAATCCAGTTAAAAACTGAACTGAAACATTACCATTTTAAGTTCTAAGATGATGCATCTAACCATAAGGTAGGTGATGTGGGAGATGAGACAGGCCCAAAAAGTTAACAAATATACATATGTGAAAATTTCACTCAAACCAATTTATCATACACTCATTCTGTTGAAGCCACAATTCATAAACAAATCTCTAAATTCTGTTATCATTTGATCTTAAAAGCTGTATTTGTGCTTCGTGGTTCCTTTGAGTAAACACAGAAATACACTTTCTTTAGAGTCGGATGTCCCGCAGGGTGTTGGCATGGTTTCCCAAGACATTCTTGAAAAAATGTTCGCGGAAGACAAATATTAAAGCATTTGCATAATGTAATTCATGAGAAGTAACCATGTCAAATAAGATTTCAAGATCTGAATTTTTTTCGGATGCATCAAATGCCACGCTTATATTGTCTGTACAACCCAGATAGCTCTCTCTGAGGAAGATAATGTCTTTCAATCATTTTGTCATCCAAGTGATTTTATTTTTTTCGCCTTCATGCTGTAGCTGAGGCTTGTCAGAATGAGCAGCAAGTCTGTCTGTCAATCTGTCTTATCCTTGCTGCTTTCTTAGCTTTAAGAGAACCCAGTAATAATCACAGTTACATGCCAGTTGACCTTTAAACTGTTTCCAAGAAACAAAAAAGGCCCTTGGTATTGGAAGCAATATTTGAAGAGACTTCTAAGGACTATCAAAAAGTATGTTTTGGGTTCAGAAATTTCAAATGACTTTTGTTGTTAATCGTTTTTACAATAGTTTCTTCTCTGCCTGATGATTAATGATGTAACACAAACCAAATGCTCAAATATTTTATATATATATATATATATATATATATATATATAGCTGGATAGATAGATAGATATGAGTGTGCCTAGTCTCTTTCCCAAACACTGTTCATTTTCAGCATCGAGTGCTCATCTCTTAATGACTATCTGCATGCCTTCGCTTACATGTTTTCATGCTCCAATAAGTGCTCCATTAAAGAATGTTATTTAACGCATGCACTGGTGCTGACAGCTAAATATAATCAGGTAAGCTGGAAATGTATACAACATGGAATGGACAGTGTACAGTATTTTTTCCTTTGAAATACACATATACATATGTAAGTATGTATATGTGTGTATGGTATATATATATATATATATATATATATACACACACACACACACACACACACACACACACACATGCATAAGAACTCCAGTTTTCAGTGTCTTCTGGGTGTTTGTATGATCTGAATCTGTAATATCAAGTGCCTCGCCGTGACTGTGTACCAAGTTGGGATGCTATGTAATCAAGGACTTCGTGCAAATATTGTTGCTTATATGAACAACACTGTTTTACTCTTCATGGGATCTAAAAAAGAAAAGGAAATATTGAATCCTTGTTTTGCTGGAGATTTATTTTCAAAGTAAGACTGAAATAAAATGACATGTTCCAAATACATCATTTTTGGCATATACAGTGGGTGCTCATTTTTGTTATTTTTTTGTGAAAGTGAAATAATTGGATTGTAGTTTTGAGTTGGACCATTGCCTTCATGCAATATGTAGGTACATGGATAACATAACTGTAGAGAAGACTAGATCTTTTGAGTCGGTGTTAACTCAATTGCACCAATAAAGTACTGGCTTCGATAGGTTTAGTTTGAAGATCCATGTTTAGGATCTCCGGAAGTGCATGTCTGTATATGCAGATTACAACATTCATCACCGCAGTACTCACAGAACATGGTAAAATCATTAAGACCATAGCAAGAGCACATTTACCTCTAAAGGTTGATGTTCCATATATTTTCACTCCTCTACCTCGTTGCACAACTGCCATCAATCATCTCAGTAGTTTTCATATTCAGAGTTTGAAATGACTTAATACAGGGTATGTTATTTCATTATACATAACATTCTTTCCATAGCCCTGAGCTGATAGAGGTAGACTGAAAATAAGCATCTCAAATCTGACGGGGTGGTTGAATGGAGTGTGCAGCTGTAGAAAATGCCTACCTAGCATTGTACTTGGTTTGTGTTTAGTTTTGGTGGTAGGCTTGCAGCAGGAAAGAGGTTAATGATCTATGAAAGGCTGCATTGTCCCCTCAGAAGACACTGAACAAACAAGATGAGGTCATCGGGACCACAATCTGTTCTACGCTGATGGCGCCCCTCATTGGATTACACTCGACTCTGCTCCCACCGGCGATGCTCCTCTTCCATCCTGTCCTCTGCTGTTTCTTCTCAGACTTGTAGCTGTCTCAGTCAGCTGAAGATGAAGAATTTCCAAAATACTGTTTTTGCATATTTTTCTGTTTGAATGATGCAACACCTTCTCCAACACAAAGTGTCTGAAATAAAGAGGATTAAATATTTGAAATTATTATTGTAATCCGCCAAAGACTTAACTAAAAAGGGTACAGTATTTTTTTTCAGGTGTTTTAGTCATTCTGTCAGGAATATTTGGCTTGCTAAATTGACAGAATTATTAGTGGTGTGGAAGAAGTGAAATTCGAGACATTACAAAATCGACTTGCCCATACAGTCAATATCTTAGACTTAACATACAGGGCTGCTATGCAAGTCTTAAGTGCCTTGGAAAAGACAGAAAACCATTTCAGTCTTTTACAAGTTTATTGAAGGCGGCATGGTGGCCCAGTGGTTGGCACTGTCACCTCACAGCAAGAAGGTCCTGGGTTTGGACCCCGGGGTAGTCCAACCTTTGGGGTCATCCCAGGTTGTCCTCTGTGTGGAGTTTGCATGTTCTCCCCGTGTCTGTGTGGGTTTCCTCCGGGTGCTCTGGTTTCCTCCCACAGTCCAAAGACATGTAGGTCAGGTGTGAATCGGTCATACTAAATTTTCTCTAGTGTGTGTGCGTGTGCGTGTGCATGTGTGTTGGCCTTGTGATGGCCTGGCAGCCTGTCCAGGGTGTTTCCTCGCCTGCCACCCAGTGACTGCTGGGATAGGCTCCAGCATCCCGCGACCCTAATCAGGATAAGCAGCTTGGATAGTGGATGGATGGATGGACTATTGTTAAATACACTGATGTGAAGTTACTGTGTTGACTTTGTTGACATTTCCATTGACCAGCTAGTGTCGGCATATATCATATCAAACACCAACTTAAGTCTTCAAATGCAGACACAAAATAAAAATAAAATGTGAAAAACCAGTGGAGTTGGGAAATGGTGCAGTTGTCAGAACCCTAAATATTACCTGCATATGTACTGATGGATGTGTGGTGCTGATGGCGAGCCGAGTTCACCTTTTGTTGTGTCCACTGACGGGCAGCTTTCCACTCTTCCTCTTTCTGTCTCTTCTCCCCTCTGCATTCCTATCCAGGTGTACGAAAGCAAATTACAGGAACTCCAGAAACAAGTGGAAACGCGCTCGCTGGCAGCTGAGACACCAGATGAAGAAGATGAGGAGGAGGAAGAAGAGGAGGAAGGTATGTTTTGTTTTATTTTTCTCCAGACAGCTTATGTCCTGCAGATTAGATGTATAAAGAAATTAGCACGATGCCACATGCCTCCTTTTATGATCTTAAGGTGACACCAAATACAAAATGCACCAAACTGAAAATTGTGTTTTCCTCTACATTTTCTGTCCAGAGCCTAAACTACCAGGATGTGCGTATAGTATTTTATCCTCTCATAAGCATACAAATTAAAACCTTATCACACATCACTTCATTCAGACTACTGAAAAATCATTCATATTAACATGACCCCACTAAAGGAACCAAATCCATCTTGTTACTATCCCCTAATCCCCTTTTAAAATGAAATGCATGCTTCTCATGCAGCTGCTGCTGTGTAATGCACACCTTATAATGAGGTCAGAATAACACTGATCTGAAATTGTAGGTGTGTATGTATGTGTTTGTGTACATATATGTACATTTTAAGCGTGGTCACTTGTCCACCCGTAGTTCCATGGACCCAGCATGAGTTTGACCTTGCGCAGTGGGCCTTCAGGAAATGGAGGTACCATCAGTTCACATCCCTTCGTGACCAGTTGTGGGGTAACGCCGTCTATCTGAAGGAGGCCAACGCCATCAGTGTTGAGCTGAAGAAAAAGGTAACATTTTTTTGTTGTAATAATCTGATAAACCTCTTACAGAGCACTCAACACAAAGTAGAGTATGCAAAGGGCTTTAGGCGTAGAACAATGAGGGGAAAACCTAAAGGGGGACAAAGACTATAAAATGCATTCATTGTTTAAAAACAAATGCTTTTTTTTTGTGTGTGGATTTTCCCCCCTTTTTCTCCTCAATTGTACTTGGCCAATTACCCCACTCTTCCTAGCTGGCCCGGTCACTGCTCCACCCCCTCTGCCGATCCAGGGAGGGCTGCAGACTACCACATGCCTCCTCCATTACATGTGTAGTCGCCAGCCGCTTCTTTTCACCTGACACTGAGGAGTGTCACCAGGGGGACATCGCATGTGGGAGGATTGTGCTATTCCCCCCAGTTCCCCCTCCCCCTCGAACAGGTGCCCCGACTGACCAGAGGAGGCGCTAGTGCAGCAACCAGGACACACACCCACATCCGGCTTGCCGCCCAAAGACATGGCTAATTGTGTCTGTAGGGACGCCCGACCAAGCCGGAGGTAACACGGTGATTCGAACCAGCGATCCCTGTGTTGGTAGACAATGGAATAGACCGCTACGCTGCCCGGACGCCCCTAAAAACAAATGCTTAACAGTGTAAAATTAAAAGTCGACAAAATTGATTCCAGTAGTTGGTAACCAAGTCTTAGAAGAGAACTGAAAAAAGATAAAACCAAAAAGCTACCCCTAAGGTACCAAAAATGCAGTTAAGTGTAAATCTCCAAAGATTTTTGCCCCCAGTTCAAGCATCATGGGCAATCAGCCACATTAGATAATATTTCCATTGTTCCATGTTGAATGCCACTGGAAAAGCCTCCTCACAATCATTCAAAATACTGCACCGTGTTCTGTTAACTGTAAAACATGATGACGACATTTAAATGTCCTGACTGGAATACTCACACACACACGCACACACACACACACACACACACACACACACACACACACACACACACACACACACACACACACACACACACACACACACAAAAAATGATGTCATGAAGGAGGCTGCAAGGTTAATTAGAGTTTCTATTCAGCCCATATTGATGCCTGCGCTTTAAATAACGACACAGTTGTCTCAAAGCTGATCTTTGAGAGAATGCCTCAGTCAATCCTCTTAATCTCTAAAGGCACGTTAGGATTTATCCTCAGAAAGAAAGTAATACCTAACGTTATAAATCAAGGGCTAGTGCTTGGTCCTTGCGCCGGACTATTCAGTCTGTTAAGGTCTGCTTCATCCATTAGATTTATATTCTGATTATAACTGTGTCGAGCAGCAGCCGTGCGATGATGGATATTGGAGACTGGTCCTCTGTCAGAGAGGTGTTTTTCAGTGTGCCTTTATTTATCTTGGGGACTGTGCCCATCTATTATTTCTATTCAGTGTTGTACTGTGATTGAGTATTTTGTCCACAATGGACGTCGGGCAGAGAAGGGCACAAAATGGAGGGAGGTGTATATGACCTTTCTACCTTGGAGTGTCTTCAGGGATTAAAAGCCCTACTGTAAAGTATGATGAACTGTGCAATTTTTTTTTTTTAACAACAAAAAATGCTGGAACTTGGGTGTCTGGGTAGCGTAGTGGTCTATTCTGTTGCCTACCAACATGGGGATCTCGGTTCGAATCCCCTTGTTGCCTCTGGCTTGATCGGGCATCCCTACACACACAATTGGCCGAGTCTACCAGTGGAAAGCCGGATGCGGGTATATGTCCTGGTCGCTGCACTAGCGCCTCCTCTGGTCGGTCAGGGTGCCTGTTGGAAGAGGGGAGGGGGAACTGGGGGGAATAGCATGATCCTCCCTCGTGCTACATCCCACTGGTGAAACGCCTCACCGTCAGGTGAAAAGAAGCGGCTGGCTACTCGACATGTATCAGAGGAGGCATGTGGTAGTCTGCAGCCCTCCCCGGATCGGCAGAGGGGGTGGAGCAACGACCAGGACAGCTCAGAAGAGTGGAGTAATTGGCTACATACAATTGGGGAGAAAAACAGGGAAAAATGTAAAAAAAATGTTTTTTAAATGCTGGAACTTAATCACCCCTGCCAGTTTTTGTCCTCTGCCTAACAGTTTTTTTTAATCTCCTTTCACTCTTCTTATTTCCTCATGTACATCTTTTGCATCCTGCAGGTCCAGTTCCAGTTTGTTTTATTGACGGACACGCTGTACTCTCCGTTGCCCCCTGAGCTCCTGCCCCAAGATCCAGAGAAGGACCGGGACTCCAGGCCATTCCCCCGTACTGTGGTGGCCGTCGAGGTTCAGGACCTCAAGAATGGAGCCACACACTACTGGTCTCTGGAGAAACTCAAGTAAGGGCCCTTACTATAGCTTGAAGGTGTGGCACAAGCTCGTCCTGGGGTTTTTTACATTTATTGTGTTAATGAAAGGTTTCCTTTGAGAGATTTGATCTATTTTTGTCACATATGGGGGTGTCCTGTTGGCTCAGCCATTTAAGAACACACCATGTAAGGCCTGATCGCAGAATCCTAGGTGTGAAGCCAACCTCTCTCCATCCCGTATTTCTTCTCTCTCTCTCTCTCTCTCTCTCTCTCTCTCTCTCTCTCTCTCTCTCTCTCTCTCTCTCTTCCTGTCTAATACAGTCCAAGATGACAAAAAACATCACTTATTACATACATGTAATGGTAACTGTCCCCCGATCCTGCCTCCATCTTGCATTTGCTTATTGTTTTGGCAATATTATTGCTCAAATGCTGCTAGGTTATTTCTCATTTATTTTGCTGCTTGAAACAAAATTTTCAATTTTCCCATGAAACCTTAGCAGCCTCACAACATTTGTAAATTTGTAAAGCATACCGATCTGCAAATGGTCATGTCTTTGTTTTTTTGTTTTTTTCCTGTAGCAGCATCCTTCCTGTGAGCACCCTTAAATACGCTTTATAATCTCTTTTTATATCTAATATCTTGTCATGTGCTATGCTCAAATTTACAGGCAGAGGCTAGACCAAATGAGGGAGATGTATGACCGTGCTGGAGAGATGGCCTCCTCTAACCAGGAAGACGGCGAGGGCAGTCTTACAGGGAGTGACCCTTTCTATGATCGCTTCCATTGGTTCAAACTGGTGGGGAGGTATGTAATGCAACAAAAGGGAAAAACACACGTGTTCCATTACAAGCTATAGTTTTGCACAGAGTACTTGTAGCTTCCATTGTGTCTGTTATTTCATCACAGTTGTAGAGTCACTATTTAGCCATTCAGCAAAAGTAAGTTCCTTCAAGGAAGAAATACATGTATCAGAGATCAGAGTGACTGGTTTTGTTTTTTTGGGAGTGTGTTATCATCATTTTGGCTTTGTCAACTGCCCAGGCACCATTTCTGCATCATTCATGAAATGGACCCATGCATTTACCTGCCTTGTGTTTTATTATTAATTTTTAAGTGATGTTGAATTGATTTATGTTGCGCCATCATATCCTCATATCTCACATGTTTTGGTAGCATCATTTGTGTCCCATACTGTATCCTTAGACTGCTCATGTTTTGTTTTTTTGTGTGTGTGTATCCAGTTGTAGCTATTGTTTCATCTGTCGTTTGTGATTTTCATTTGTTCTTTGTTTTTATTTATTTTATTTTTTTTTCATTTCATTTAACAAAGCATTTTTATTTACCAAAATGTATTCTGGTGTGGACATCATGCATTAAATTGTGTGTCTGTCCAAAAAAATACTGTAACATTTTAGTTAATCATACATATGAGTTGCCTTGTCATTTTCATTTTCATTTATTTGTCATACAATGGGGTCCTTGCAGAGTTTCATGTCATGCATTTTTTCTCAACCTTCGACCAACCTGAATGACTTTTGCTGGCAACATAATGTGTTTGGATTGTGCGGGAAGTAGAATTTGTCATTCTATCCTCATCCAAATATCCAGATGGCACACATTACATTCACCTGTGTGTGTGTGTGTGCATGCGCTTGTGTGCGTGTGTGTGTATGTGTGTGCGCGTGTGCATGTGCATGCATGTAAGAGAGAATGTAATTAACTACCTGGCAAAACAGAAAACCAGAATAGAAAACCAGCTGTAGTGTGGTTTCTACAGATCCGGTTTGAAAAACACAGTTTCAGAAGACTCTGTAGATGTAGTCCTTTGAAAGTGGCATCTAATGGTAGCATATTTAAATGTTTCAGCAAACTTAAGATGTTATCACTTGATGTTCAATAGCTGTACAAACAATCTGCCTTTTTTTAGAAAGTTGTCTTGGCACATTGGATAAAAAATATATCGACCAGCCTGCTGTAGTTGATTTATTTATACAAAGCAGTCAGCGCATATAGAAATGTTACCATGAGACATCGCTGGTATTGAACAGGGCATCCAAAGCAGGGGGCTGATCACTAAGTAAATTGTTGAAGAAAAACTCACCTACACTATGAAATTAAAATTACAGTAACTGTTATACCAAAAGGTGCTTCTGAGCTAAACCTCATAATGAGCAGCAGTGATGTTTTTAACTCCCTCTATTGTTGACTCCACTTGGTTCTTGCCATCGTTGTCGATCCCCACCAACCTCTGCCCCCCAACGTCCTCTTGTTGCCCGCTTATGTCCCCCATCCTCCCACCCCCAACAGCTCACCTATCTTCCATGGGTGCGTTAATGAGCATCTGGCTGACCGCACGCCCTCGCCCACCTTCTCCACCACGGACTCGGAGATCACGGAGCTGGCGGACGAACGGCAGAGCGAGATGTCGGACCTGATAGATGACGAAGCATTTGTGGATGACACCAGCTCCGACGCAGGCACGGAGGAGGGTTCTGACATCTTCAGCGATGGCCAGGACCCCTTCTACGACCGCTCCCCCTGGTTCACCCTGGTGGGAAGGTTGGTTGACCGGTCATGGGCTCCCCGCGTCTGCCAGTACACAGGCTGGGAATAGGGTTATGGGAGGATGCTGGCTTTTTTAGGTTCAGTTAGTTTGTTTGCACAGTTTGCGAGGAAAGAACAGAAGTCATGAAAATCTGGAAATAACATACACCGTTTGGTCACATAGCTTCTTACAATCCCATGAGCATGGGTATTTTTTTAGCCTGTCTGACCACGTTGTCAAAACAGCGATTATACAGTCTATTCCATTTCCCACCAACATGGGGATCGCCAGTTCGAAATCCCTGTGTTACCTCTGGCTTGGTCGGGCTTCCCTACAGACACAATTGGCCGTGTCTGCAGGTGGGAAGCCGGATGTGGGTATTGACCTGGTCGCTGCACTAGCACCTCCTCTGGTCGGTCAGGGTGCCTGTTCAGGGGGGAGGGGGGAACTGGGGGAATAGCATGATCCTCCCACACGCTACGTCCCCCTGGATAAACTCCTCACTGTCAGGTGAAAAGAAGCGGCTGGCGACTCCACGTGTATCGGAGGTGGCATGTGGTAGTCTGTAGCCCCCCTGGATCGGTAGAGGGGGCGGAGCAGTGACCGGGATGGCTCGGAAAACAGGGTAATTGTCCAGGCACAATTGGGGAGAAAAAGGGAACCCCCCCCCCACACAAAAAAAAAAGAAGTTGAAATCCCATCAGCATTCCTTACAATTTGTTTTTGTCACAACCGTCCCTTCAGTTAATGTAGGCATTGCAGTACTGGATGAGAAATGATAGTAATGTTTAATTTCATGCTTCTTTGATTAAAAGGTCAATGGATAACAAGAAAATTCGAAATTGTATGTCAATTTTGTGAGTAATATGTCTACTCCCATGCCAACAGTGTAAACCACATCACACAAAACATTGCTGCACTCTTTTAAGATCCCAATTCATGGACAATGATATAGCCCACTTAAATATATTGTGTATTTGTATATTTCACAGTTGGATATAAATGTCTAAATGGCAGTAAAATGGACTCACAAGTGAACAGATAATAATGAACAGTGCGTGAGTAGACGTTATCATCAACAGCTACCATGTGATAAAACGTCATCATTTTGAAATTCTTATTTTCGCCGGCCATGATGCGAGTAGGGGTAAATAAATAGCAGTTCAAAGGCAGATACGTATTAGGCTGTGCAACTGGTAAGCCAGAAGCGAGACATGCGATTGAACTGGACTTATTAATTTAGAGGGCATCAAAACAAGCTTGTTCATGGAGTACCAATCATACCAAAATCAGATCCTCTCTATTCATTGCGGTTCTGAGGAGGATGAATTGGAAACTTTTGAATTTAATACGATTAGTCATACTTCTATGAGGATAGGCCCCCTTTGTGTGAATTACATTTAATTTGGAGGCAGTTCTTGAGAGCCAGCATCCTTCTCTCTCCACCTACTCCCAGCTTTTCATCCCCCGCTCAGACGCCACCATCGCAGTGCTGACAGTATTAACACTCATCTGTGTGTTAAGTATTTGCTGTGGCTAATTTCATTAGCTGTCTGTCATTTTATTTGTCTCTCACTTGATGTTTTTTTTTTCTTTCATTATATGAACCCTGTTTGATTTCCTATTTTGTTTCGGGGTTTATCTTACCTTATGTTTGATACGCTTTCTGTTTAACCCTTAATTTGGATTGTTGCATAATAGTGTATGTTTTTGAGCTGTATGATTCACAATGGTGTGTTAAAAAATAATAGCGCACTACGGCAGCATTTGGAGTCACGGCACACATCTTGCATCCAGCCTTTAGCCACAGTGGTGTAAACGTCATAGCTCTGTGATTAACACAGCAGACCAATCCTCAGAATAAGACAGCGGATCGATGCAGGCTTCAACCAAGCCAGACTCCCAAAGCGGTCGGTTTTAATAACTAGCAAGCTACCTGCGTCACAGTGACTTCTGCGATTTGGCAGAGTGGTGGCTCTCTGTCTCAGCCTCGAGTTCCCCAGAAGAAGGGGGGGGGATGGTGAGGGTCGAATTAGGATGGGGGGGGGGTGTAGAGAGAAACAGGAGGGCAGCAGGGCCGCCACAAATCAACTGCCACAAAACAACACATTGATGCGTGACTAAAGCAAATGCTGCTGCACCACAACACAATAAACCAGTCTGCTACTGATGCTGCAGGGATGGTCTTGACAGCATTAAATGTGGCTTCGTTTTTGGTGTCCTTGCGTATGTGTTATTTAATATTATGTTGTTTTCTTTTTGTTTTGTTTTGGTCTTGGATGTTTTTTTTTGTTTTTTTTGTTTTTAGTAGATTAGCTTGTCGCCTAACAGGACCACACTTTGTATTGCTTATGTCACTAATCTAGTTTAGTGTGATGTTGGAATCATCTGCCCTGAAAGGTTTTCATGTGACTCAAAGGTGTTCTTTTGCATTTGTATTCTAAGTGTCTTTGTGCATGCTCAATAAGCCAGGTAAGAAAACCAAAGAAGGTTGAATCAGTTCATCTGGACACAATGTTTATTGACAGATACGTTTCATCACTCATCTACAGTGACCTCTTCAATCTAAACTGACTGCAGGTATCCCCACCCCTTATAAATGTCACCATCTTACAATGTTGTGATTGCAAATATTCCCAAATCCTCTGTGAATAGTAGACATGGCCATTGAAACTCTAGTTAATGGTCACACCTATATTTGCATATGAAACTGGTCGTTGGTTTCAGTCGTTATGCAGCTGTATTGTTTTTAAGGGTGGGGATACCTGCAGTCAGTTTAAACTGAAGATGTCACTTAGTTGAGTGATGAAACGTATCTGTCAATAAACATTGTAGCCAGACGAACTGATTCAACCTCCCTTGATGTATTCTAAGAGATTTGACTTGTTAAATGAGTCGTAGTTATTTCTTTGATATATAATTCACCAATCAAGTTACCTTTGTTGTGGAGTTTCCGAGACATTTGTATTTACAAAAAAAAACGAAACAAAAAAAGACATCTGTGGTTTGCCTGTATTGACCTTTCCAGTCAGGGATGTACGAGTTGAAAAACATCCGGTTCAATTTTAGAAATTCTGTCTACTTAAATGTTACGGATGATCTGAAAATTGTACGTCAAAGAACGTTGACTCTTAACATCGCATGGGGCATTATATTGCCTTGAGATGGATGCTGTCTGTAGCAATGCGGCAGCTGTTCCCGGGCAAAGCAGAATTGGGTCTTCATTCTTGTCTCTCTGCCTCTTGCTGCCACCTCACAGAGCCTTTGTGTACCTGAGCAACCTGCTGTACCGTGTACCTTTGGTTCACCGTGTTGCCATAGTGACGGAGAAGGGTGAGGTGCGAGGTTTCCTGCGCATCGGAGTCCAGGCTATTGCGGGTGAGTTGCTCACTCTCTTCTGTAGCATGCATCCTGGAAGTCAGACTTTGCTAGATTAAGATGTACAAGTATTTTCATCTGTGAGATATTTCTCGCTCCAATTTCTGCTGTCAGAATGCTACCAGGGATACACGCAGCACCTCTATAGAAAATGATCCTCAACTGTTTGTGTCATTTGGAAGTTTTTGTTTCCGATATTTTTCTGTGACGTTTTTTTTTTGGGGCAGTCAGTAAATACTGAACCTTTTTTTTTTCCGCAAACCAACCCAAAAGTAGTTCACTTGAATATTTGTGTTAAGTTGTTCATAGGGATCTCTTAAGGCACAGCCACTGCAGCAGAGAACTCCCTCAGTTTCTCCTGCTACATTCCTTTTGATGTGCATTGACGGCTTTATCCAGACCTTTTTCAAACTGAGTGTCTCTGACAGTTAGATGACTTTTCTGTCTGTAGCTGACGAGGAGGCCCCAGACTACGGGTCAGGAGTTAGACAGTCAGGAACCGCAAAGATCTCCTTTGATGACGAGTACTTCAAAAAGGTAAGCCCTGGGTCAGTGGAAAAATTTTAAGTCAGAGATTTGGTATTCGTATGTTGCTGTCTGGCACAGTCTTTTGGGAAAGGATAAGAACATTTGAGTCAGCACTGGAGGTGAGATCAAGACTGTGTTTTATTTTTATTTTTTTCATTTTAGACTTTTTTCAACCTTATTCCTTATTCAATATTGAACAAACTGATGAAAAGACCTTGCACTTTCCATAGAGGAAGAAGGATTGACCGGTAAAGCTATGCTAATCAACTATATTCTAATGCCCCTCCCCTATTTCTCTCTCTCCTTCTCTCTTTCTCTCTCTGTCCATTCAGAGTGACTTCCCCTCCACGGCTATGACCCGTTCTGGTATGTCCCTGGAGGAGCTGCGCATTGTGGAGGGTCAAGGTCAGAGTTCAGAGGTCATCACTCCTTCTGAGGAGCTCAACAGAATCAATGAGATGGGTACGTCTGCCAGACCCTCACCTCTCCATTGATAAATATTAGACCTCAGAGCCCAGTGGGAAACACTGCAGGGCAGATGGTCCCCCGAATGTAGAAAGGAGGAGGATGAAAACATTTTGATAGCAACTGAGAGACGTAGGAACATTGTGTGTTTTTAGTTAGGGAAATGAGTCTTGCGGGACCCACACCTGTCGGATGCAGCTACTTTGTGGCCGGATTGTGAAGCAATGTGTAAAAAGGTATTTGATGAAAGAAAAGCCGAATGTTCTTCACAAATCATTAGCTCGGTAACCATTTGTTGTTTTCTAGAGTGATGCATGGGTGTGCCCATCACTCTTCACAATCACAAGTTCAGCCTGGGGTCATTTCAGATACCTCCCCAACACATGTCCAAACTTCCCTGTGTTTGTCCTCAGACCTGAAGCTGGGTAACGTGGTGGATCCTAAACTGAGGCTTGATGAGGGACTGGCAGGGCATTTGGAAATAGGAAGCATCTTTACCTTCCGTGTGACAGTGCTCCAGGCCAGCGGTATCCTTCCAGAATATGCCGACATCTTCTGTCAATTCAAGTGAGTTCATTGTCCCCAAAACAATGTCATACTGACAGTGTCATTCAGCACACACACACACACACACACACACACACAGTAGAATTGATAATTGAAACCATATTCGTAACTTTTTTTTCCAACTGAATTCTACATGCTGTAGAATAAAAGGACAAAACAAGCAAACAGTCTGATACTAGATGGATGATAAATGGGCTGCAATGTAGCAGTAATGTACTGTAGCTTGCAACGTAATGTATTGCAAACTACAATATAAAAACTCGTGACAATGTAAGTTTAAAAGTCCAGTCACTTGAACTGGCTTTGAGTACACAATCAAATCAAAGTCAAAGGGTGCACCATCTTTTCAAGGCCATTAACCCTCAAAAATATATTGTTGAGTCCTAACATGTTGACAATGAGATAAATAATATGGATCTTTATAGATCATAGAAAAGCTATTAGTGGAATCCAGTTTAGTGAAATTGCGTTTAAAGTAGCGTTTTGAAAGAAAAAAAAGAGTTACACAGACACTCTACATTCCTTTACATCCTGTGCTAAGTGAAACATCTGTTATGGTATTTGTTCTGCCCACAGTTTCCTCCATCGTCATGATGAAGCTTTTTCAACCGAACCTCTTAAAAACACTGGGAAGGGGGCTCCTCTAGGCTTTTACCATGTCCAGAATGTGAGTGTTTACACACATACACAATACACAGCTAACAATATAAAAAAAAAATTTCTTAATCCATATTTTGATTTTATTGTACTCACGTTAACAGATTTCAGTGGAGGTGACAGAATCCTTCATTGAGTACATCAAGACTAAGCCCATTGTTTTTGAAGTGTTTGGCCACTACCAGCAACACCCACTGCACCTGCATGGACAGGACCTCATCAGGTTAGTGGGATTAGGACAACCATTTTCCACAGAGATATATTACTGAAAAGTCACTAAATCCTAATTTACACTTGATAAACCCAAGTTTTATTAGATCCCTCCAGTTGATTGCATCCAACTTAAATGAGCTTAAAAAGAATCATTTTTACAAATTGAGAGTTCATGTGAAGATGACTCCTTTGCTGATATGTTTCCTGCAGTCCTCCCATGCCATCAAGAAAGTACTATCCTATTCCAATGCCGCTGTCTAAGCCAGGTAAGGATTTCAGGGTTGTTGCACCACATAAAAACAGGATGTTCTCTACCTTATAACGTCATTACAGCATCATTTCTTTCTATTTGCCACAGTTTGAGTTATATTTCCATGCCTCATATTTCTTCCCACTTTTTTCTTTCAATTCTTGCTTCCCTTGGATTTTGGTCTCTTTTATTTTTCTCATTCCCCCACACTCTACCTCTCTTCTATCAATCTTCATACCCAACCCCTGAATCCTCCTTTCATCACCACCCATATCTCTGTTTTTCTTCTCTGATATCTACCTTAACCCCCCCCCCCCCCCACATACACACAAACCTTTTCCTCCCTCACACACTGTGATGATCCCAGACCATGCTCGTAAGATCGAATTGATTCGCTACCTGATGAGTGGCTATGTGCACAGCCAGGTGCTGGACACTCTGTCAGAGCATGCCAACGCCCTGGCGTCCACCGCCGTAGCCAGCTTGGAGGACGGGGCTGACCAGCTCTCTCACTTCCCCTTCCTCCCCGTGCCTTACGGCCCCGTGCTGACCGTGCCCAAACACCACGGTGGGGAGGGGTGGGGGTGATACCGTAGTAGCTGAAAGCTATTCCATAGATGTAGTCATGTGGTAGCTATTAGCCCATTGCTGTGCTGTGTCTGCAGGCTTGTAGCAAGGTAGCAGTCCCCAGTGGTTTTATGTGCTGAAACTTGTCTATTTGACACAGTCCAAGCCCTCTCCTGTCGCATATAAACATTAAGCCCATTCTGGCATGTATCACCTGCTTCTTAATGTTTGGTCTAAATTGTCAGTCAATCAGATTGTTGAACATCCTCAATAAACACCGCTGACATAGTAGAGTTTAGCCACATGTACCAGAGTACAGTGGCTAAGGAATTAGGGGCACCACTGCAGTCTACAAAGATTTGACTGGGAATAATGCATGTTTCTTTCAACCGTATCTATCACCACTGAAAGCATGTAGAATGTGCTTCTGTGTGTCTCAGAGATTAGGCCGTTTCAACAGACACATAATCCTGATGTGTCAAACAGTGGGGGTGCTGTCTGTGCCAGTGTAATCTGTGATTTAGCTCCACGTAGCACCTCGGCTCATACAACTGGTTTGGTTTTGAACGCGATGTCTCACTGCCATTTCCCTTATGGTTATGGGCCCCGCATATTTCAGCGGTAATGGAATTTAGATTTAAGAGATTTTATATTGGTTATTACATTTTTGCATTAAGGCTTAACATTCAGTTTCACCAGCCTATTCAAATTATAATCCCCCCCACCCCCAAGGTTTTCACTTCCATCACCTTTTTTCATTTACCTAAGCAGTGAATATATAAAGGACATGCATTTCATTCTCTTTTTTTCCATTTCCCCTTTTAAATCCCACTCCGTATCAGCCATTGTCAGTTTGTGCATTTAGAGTTAATATCACCTGGTGTGTGTGTTTGTGTGTGTCAGTTCCAGCCACCAAGCTGAACACCATCACCAAGTCCAACCTGGGCCAGTGCGTCAGTAAATATGACCTGCTGGTTTGGTTCGAGATCAGTGAGTTGGAGCCCACTGGAGAGTAAGTTTCCACAAATACTTAAATATGTATTAACAAACACAAATGCACACACATACACACAATCATATCCACACTTATTCACAGAAACAACTCAAAATGACTTTACCCTGTGGAAAAAAATCACTAAATTTAATCATCTATTATTCATTTAACAACAGATGATTATAAAATGTTACATATATATGCACTTTTCTAAAATGTAATGTTGATTCATATGCAGTATGTTTTATATTTAAGTGTATTAAACTTAAGTAAGGAGTTTAGAGCAGGAAGAAATTCAGCATCATTAATAGATATCCTACTGTGGGAAGCACCTCGTCATACCTCCGTTAAGAATACCCAGATGGTGTGTGATGTTTGAGATTGACCTCCCTTCTTCAGGTACATCCCAGCTGTTGTGGACCACAGCGGAGGACTGCCCTGTCATGGCACCTACCTCCTGCACCAGGTAATGGAGAATCCCTTTGCTGTGTACACCAGTCATGCTAGTTACTTGTGCAGTAAAGTCAGTTTGCATTGTGAATGGGTCCACATTTTACCTTTTCCTGTTGACTTACAACTGGACTTTAGCAATTGACTTTCTTTCTTTCTTTCTTCGTATTTAATTACAATTCTGTATTCTTTCAATTTACTTTCTGGAAATTGAGTAAATACGTCTCGTATCAGGCTGCTTGTCAGTGTTCTGATTTTGTTTTAGTTGTGATGGTTGTGTATGGTCGTTGATTCCAATCCTAAACCCCTGCCATCTTTTGCTGCAGGGGATCCAACGGAGGATCACGGTGACTCTCATCCATGAGAAGGGCAGCGAGCTGCACTGGAAGGATGTCCGTGAACTGGTTGTGGGTGAGTGCTCTTCCCCCAAAGGGGAATCCTAGTCATACCTCATTACAGAGAGCTGGCTTTAGAGAGGCAAGACACTATGGCTCACTGATATAAACCCGAGGAGTCTTACTTATGCTTCTTCTCTGAAACCACCGCTTTGTATTGCTTTTTGTAGTCGTTTATCAGAAGTTCTTATCCAGAGTGAATTACAATCAGCAAGTGGGGGGTAAAACATCTCGCTCAAGGACTCTTCAACAAGACTCGTGCCTGTTGATGGACAGATCATTCCCTTATGTTTGTGAGAATTAAACCTGTGAGTTTTTGGTGACAGGGACTGTGTGTTACACCACTAATCCAACCCACCAAGCCAATACACCCATCATGTACACATATTCTGAAAAACAGGGGCTATATGAGTGATTTATCTTTTCAGTAGCCGAGATCTTGACTGGTCATGTTGCTGTGATCCATCTCAGGTCGCATCAGGAACAAGGCGGAGGTGGACGACAGCGCTGCTGATGCTGTGCTGTCCCTCAACATCATCTCTGCTAAGAACATTAAATCATCCCACAATTCCAACAGGTAGGAGAAATACTTCCACATGTTCAACTTCCTGAATACCTAAAAGAAAACTATATCTTTACATAGGAGATGGTTAAGGAACACAGCTAAGCCTTTTTTTGTAAAATAGGGTCTTAAAGAAAACATTGATAATGGGTCTTTTGAAAAGTATAATTGAGTTTTTCGTTTAAATTGTTGATTTTGTTATGATAATCACCAGTTGGATTTAAATTTCGTCATTGAAATTGGTACATGCACACACAACACAATACTGCACAATGCAAACACGGGCATTGCATTGCACAGTGGATAGTCTATTTGGACACACTTGAGGTCATACCACATCGAGCAAAGCTTAATTTCAAGCATTCTGTTTGTAGTCAGTATTGGCGGCCTGTTTTGATTATGAAACTCATTTTTCAACACAGTGCAGCAACCAGTAGGAACAAGTTGGCTCACTTCATGCCACTGCAATCAAGTCATTGCCACATAGTTTTCCTCTGTGGCTCCAAAGCACTTAACACTTTAGAAATAAAATGCAGTAATGACCTTTAGTGTCTGATGTATGAATGTGTGAGCGCATGCATGTGCTTGTGCCTGAAGTTTGTCTGAATGCACACTTAAACCCTTGCATGAGCTGTTCCATTTTCACTGCTTCTAATTTCTCTTGTTCATTTGCCCCATTACTTCTGCTGCCTGACTCTTTCTGCTTCTCTTTTTTGTTTCCCTGTGCATTCTCTCCTCCTGCTGCGGCTGGACTCTTGATTTTGTGCAGGCTTTGTATTGATATGGATATTACTAGGTACCTGTAACCAGAGAAACATAAAGCTCCTTCCAGACTTGGACCTTTATGGCTTTCTTTAGTCCTCTAGATTTAGAGCAAGACATTTTCTATCATTTGTGTGTCGTTGTCGGGTTCTTTTTTCATAAACTTTGCGTTAGGATTGCTTTCAAATCAGTCTGTACAGAACATTTTGAGATATCACATTTGAGGAAAAATGCAAGTCACTCTGTTCTGAGAAAAGAACTGACTGGTTTTTACAGCAATTCGAAGTGCGAAGTGCTATCCCTTCTTTTAGTTAATGATCCAACCGAAACCCTGTTCAAACCATCATAGTATATGAAACTTCTGTGGCACCTCCAAACTAATACTTTCTTTTATAAAATGTTTGAGTCTGAGCAGCATGTGTAACTGTTGGCCAATGAGGCACTAGTAAGGCATTTCAGGCCACAGTCAGTCTTTTTTGTAAGAGTGCCCCCTGCTGTTAATGACAAGAACTGTAGCGATGATTCATCTGTAATATAGACCCCGACTCTCATTTTAGAGTATATGCACACAGATTGACAGGAAAATCTGGCAAAATGGAGTCTTCAACTGATCTACCTATGTAGTTTATAGATCAGCAAAAAAAAACAAGAACAAAATGGCATTGAAAATGAGCCTTTGTGGCATATTTTGCCCTGTTTCTAGGGCAAAACTGTGCGAGATTATAACATTTCACACAGTATTGGTTACCATGACTGTGCTTTCCATCAGACGAAGTTTTTTTGAGAATCCAGGATTTTTGGGAACAGCTTGCTTAGTTTCACAGATGTAATTAAAGGATAGTGTAGATGCAATCACCCGGTGTGCTCTACATGTCATCTCCCCAGTCTTATTTCCCTACAGAGCTGTCAACATGTCTCTTACCACTCTGTTATCAAGTGTGACGATGTGCCTGTTGTCATGGTCTTCTCTCAGTGTGTTTCCTTGCACTCTGACATAGTTAGGGATAAGTATGTGTGATGGAGGGCCCCTTCTTTCAGCACAGTATCTTAACTGTTCAAGCTCCAAGAGGTGTTTACAGTCATCCTAAACAGAGAGAAATCCCATGTCCTCTGTTGTTCTTTTGTCGAAGACTTTTATGCAAATTTGACATGCTGAGACGCACTATGTGACAAGGCTCTTTTTTTTGTGCAAACTTGCAGTTTAATCATATGTAGCTACAATGTATTTCTTAGTCCAAAACCACTAGTATTTGTGTAGCTGTCTTTCAGTGTTAAGTATTTGACAATGCTCAAATTTTATTGTTGTGCGTTCCACCTGTTTGGAGCTATAGAAATTCTTTTGTGTCTATCAAGGACCTTCTACCGCTTCGAGGCAGTGTGGGACAGCTCCCTGCACAACTCACTCCTGCTCAACCGAGTCACTCCATATGGAGAGAAGATCTACATGACGCTCTCTGCTTACTTGGAGGTGAGTGAAAGACATGTAGGTCAAGTGAATCAGCCATACTAAATTGTCCCTAGGTGTGAATATGTGTGTGTGTGTGTGTGTGTGAGAGAGGGAGCGAGAGAGCGAGATGGCCTGGCGGCCTGTCCAGAGTGTCTCCCCGCTTGCCGCCCAATGACTGCTGGGATAAACTCCAGCATCCCCACGACCCTGAAAGCAGGATAAGCAGTTTGGATAATGGATGGATGGACATCTCTATTGTTCTGGGAATTTTTCTGTGCAGCAACCTGACTTATTTGCCCACTGTGTTTACGCTCAACAGCTTGACCATTGCATTCAGCCCGCCATAATTACCAAAGACATCTGTATGGTCTTCTACTCCCGAGACGCAAAGATCTCCCCTCCTCGTTCTCTTAGAAACCTCTTTGGGAGTGGATACTCCAAAACCCCTGACTGGTAAGGCAATTTCATACCAAATGTAAAAGATCAATTAAAAAAAGAAACAGTTTCTATCTGTCCTTATTGGTGAATAAGCAACATCCTGTTGCTAACCCAAACATCCTGTGTTACTTCCACATCCAGATGCCTTTGAAATAAGAGTTTAACAGATCACGCTACACCATTTTACATTTAATCTATTTTGTTCCATTGCAGCAACCGAGTGACAGGCATCTATGAGCTGAGCTTGTGCAAGATGTCGGACACTGGAAGCCCAGGTAAGCGCTCTTTCCAGAACTACATCGTCACTGGTAGCAGCCATCCATGTTCTTTTCCCCCCAAACTCTACGCTTATACGTATGTTTTCGTCCTGTGCAGGAATGCAGAGGAGAAGGAGGAAGATCCTGGATACGTCAGTGGCGTACGTGCGTGGAGAAGAGAACCTGGCAGGCTGGAGGCCTCGAGGAGACAGCCTTATTGTTGAGCACCAGTGGGAGCTGGAGAAGATGGAGCAACTGCATGAGGTGTGTGCTATGAATTCAGCTGTAAATACAAAAGTATCACTGTAAAAGAATGATTTCGTGTTCATTAAATGTAGAGGTAACCCTGCATCTCTACATACATCCAGGTGGAGAAGACCCGTCACCTTCTCTTGCTGAGGGAGAAGCTAGGAGAGACAGCCCCTGCAGGAACCACTACAACCACCAAGTCCCTGAGTGAGTCCCTGTCCCCCAGCATGAGCTCAGACACCCTGTCCACCTCCACCTCCATCTCCTCACAGATCTCTAGCACCACCTTTGAGAGCGCGGTCACACCCAGCGAGAGCAGCGGCTATGACTCAGCTGACATCGAGAGCCTGGTGGATCGCGAGAAGGAGCTGGCCATCAAGGTGAGAGCCCAACAATGTAGTTACGGGGGGGAGATATGTCGTCTATGGTCTGACATATGCTGATTGTGACAGCGCTGTGTGTTTGACAAGCAGTAATGAGCTTTCTCTGCTTTGTTCCCTTGAAGTGCCTGCGCCTTCTGACTCACACCTTCAACAGCGAATACAACCAGGTGTGTAACAGCATCAGCGACTGCAAGGTGAGCTTCAACCCATAAATCTGTCAGTAAGGATGCCAGTCCTTGATTTATTCATTTTTGATCAAGTTTTTAGTTTCAGAGGTTTTTTTTTTACATATACCCAGAATTTAGAATACAACATTTACAACACTTGTTATTTGAGCACAGATCTTAAAAAAGGTGCAAGGAATGGGCTGGAAGAGCCAAAGCCAAATGGCTTTTCTTGTGGCTCCCTTCAACTACCATAGAGTAAACACTCATTACACATATAGCTGTGTAAAATAGAATAGGAGAAAAAAAATGAACATAAAATGAAACAATCAAGGAAAAATGATGAGCTGATTAGTAGGACTTTGTTAACATTTTTTAAGGTGTCCAGGGGTAAATTTGCTAAAGCAGTGGGAATTGATTCCTAATTGGGAACTCTTAAGAAATTGCAAATTGGGCATATGATTTCCCAGCTCTATGAGGGCAGGTAATTTCTTGTGACATTATTATGAAAGGTGCTAGATGTGCTGAAATACGTATTGAAAGCAATGTACATTTGTTTGGTGTTCATTTATACATTTGTCTGGTGTAATCACTTATTGTCTTACGTACTTATTGTTTTGCTACCAAGATGAGCTAATATACCCATAAAGTTGATTTCAGGTTTTATGTGACCTGATTTGAGAGGGAAAAAAAATATTAAAAAAACCCTACCTGTTTCTGTTTTTTTCCCCCTGTTGTTGTGTATGTATTTTACAAACAGAAGCCACCATGTTCAATACCTTTCTCTCCCTCTCATCCCCTCAAGCTGTCTGACATCTCACCAATGGGACGTGACCCGTCGGTGACCAGCTTCAGCAGTGCCACCCTCACCCCCTCCTCCACCTGTCCCTCTTTGTCTGACTCTCGCTGTGGCTCCATGGACCAGAAGTAAGACTCGTTGATCCCAGTTACAGATTATTAGTTCTTGATTTGAAATGACCCATGTAAAATGTTGCAGGTTATGTCCAGCTGATGTTTAAAGTCAAACTATGTTTATGTTTCACGGCTTTAGACCGTTGACAGCTACAGTGGCGCCATTATGCTAACGTAGTATGATTTGTTCTTAAGGACCCCAGAGAATAGCTCTCGTGCCTCCAGCCCGTCTTGCTCAGACTATGAAAACTTCCCCATGGTGCCCACATTGGAGACCTCCTACCTGGCCCGTGCAGGAAAGAACGAGTTCCTCAACTTGGTGCCTGACATTGAGGAAATGAGGCCAGGGTGAGGAGAGCTTTTGTCTTTGACCATCTTTTTACAACATATGCCTCTTTACACTCTGTGCTACAGCGTAATTTCTAAAAATTGGTAAAATGAGAACCATCATGCCACCCATGTACATAACACAAAGATGGGTAGAGTTGATGTGAACTGATTTGACCTGCCCAACTTGACTGATATGAGCTGAAAGTGAATTGAGCCGCTCAGCTTAACTGAAGTAGTGGGTGTCCGGGTGGTGTGGCGGTCTATTATGTTACCTACCAACACAGGGATCAGCGGTTTGAATCCCCGTGTTACCTCCGGCTTGTTTGGGCGTCCCTACAGACGCAATTGGCCGTTTCTGTGGGTGGGAAGCCGGATGTGGGTATGTGTCCTGAGCGCTGCACTTGTGCCTCCTCTGGTCGGGTGGGGCACCTGTTCAGGAGGGAGGGGGAACTGGGTTGACTAGCATGATCCTCCCACGTGCTACGTCTCCCTGGCGAAATTCCTCACTGTTAGGTGAAAAGAAGCGGCTGGCAACTCCACTTGTATCGGAGGAGACGTGGTAGTCTGCAGCCCTCCCCGGATTGGCAGAAGAGGTGGAGCAGAGATCGGGACGGCTCGCAAGGGTGGGGTATTGGCCGGATACAACTGGGGAGAAAAAAGGGGGAAAAATCCACACACAAAAAAAAGAAGCTTAACTGAAGTAGCTGAAAGTTAACTGAATGGATCTTGTTTGGCCCTGCAAAAGATGAGCATAGCCAGCATTTAGGATTTTATAACCGTTTTTTCTTGATGTAAAGAGCAATCTTTCTTTCTTGTTTTAATGCCATATCAGCTCTGTAGTGTCTAAGAAGGGTTTCCTGAGCTTCATGGAGCCACGCTCCAATTCATGGGTGAAGCACTTTGTGGTTGTGCGCCGGCCCTATGTCTTCATCTACAACAGTGACAAGGACCCAGTGGAGAGAGGAGTGCTCAACCTATCCACAGCACAGGTGGAATACAGTGAAGACCAGCAGGCAATGCTCAAGGTAGGTATTTTGGCTGTCAAGCTGATGCCTCTTTCTTACGCAACATGTGATTACTGCAGACACATTCCAAGCATAATGACAAGTCTTTTGCATACTAAATGGATGTATTAACTGCCACAGAGACTCCATAATGAGGAAAAGTTCAGCAATTTAATTACTTTTTACATGAACTGGTCTTTGACTCGCATTTTACCAGTGTATCTGGCGTTTTCTCTCCAGACTCCAAACACATTTGCTGTGTGCACAAAGCACAGAGGAATCTTGCTGCAGGCCAACAACGATAAGGACATGAACGACTGGCTCTACGCATTCAATCCGCTCCTTGCAGGAACGATAAGGTATGTACTCACACTTTGCTCTCCTGTCACACTTAACACATTACGACACTATCCGCTCTATTTGTATTAAGTTCTAGTTTGTTCCCATCAGAAGCTAATTCTGTGTCTAACCCTCAGATCCAAACTGGCAAGAAGGCGCAGCGGCTTAATGAAGAACTGATTGAAGTTGACTTGCTTCACGTGAAACCATGGCTCCCATTCCTCTGACTAGCCTTCGAACATTATCAAGCGTTAACACGTATTAACCATTGTGATTCTTGGCGGTTTTCTCTTGTACGTAGACCTGTGGCTTCAGTCTCCTCTCAAGCGACTAAAACGTTTCAGTTTCTGGAGGGGAAAAAAAACCCCGCGACCCTCCGCCGACCCGGCCACCCCCCTCCTTCAATACCTCTCCCCTCTCGCCTTTTGTGTTTTTTTTTTTATTTTATTTTTAATGACGATGTTTTGGTCTTTTTTTGTAATCCTTCCTAACTAGTAGCATGTTGTAGTAGTCTACTTGTGTGTGCACGATTCTTCAGAAACAGATTCTGGCCACTCTATTTTTCAGTTTACTAATCGTCTGTAAAGATTGTCTCTATCAGTGTTATCTGTCTGTCAGAAGAGTTTTATTTTTTATTTTTTTTATGCCCGCATGACAACTGCAGCAGTCCTCAGGAGAAGACCAGGTTTGCTTACTCACAACTGACGAAATAGAATTTACAGATAAGGTAGTGGCAACTGTGAGGGGGAAAAATAACAGGAAATTCTAAATGAAAATATGGGTTTACAACTCTTATACAGAAAGCAAGGCTGGTTATAGAACTATTTGCTGCTAGTGAATTCTTAGGTTTTTAAGCTCATTATGAGATGTTGCATTAGGGCCGCTGCCTCCTTCTAAAGTAGAGTCTAACTCCCCCTGTCCCACCCCTTTAGAGTCGATAAGTGGACACAGAAAATCAGTCAAGGTCCTCGCTCCGTGAGACATGACGACTGGGTTGGATTTCCAGTGATGTCCATGTAAAAGTCATGTCCCCAACCTAGCACCCCTGTATATACACACCTGTCCGACCCCAGTAGTGCCATCAGTCAGTGACTTAGAAAGCAATCATGCATCCATTATACGTGTGGACATTAGAATTACATGCTTACTGAAGAGACACGCAAGGACGCATCAAGATTACTGATAGATCCCATAATGGCAGATACCTCTCTGCTTTTGTTGTTTTGCATCTGCTGTACAGCTCAGTCACCGAACAAACAGAACAGGAACATACCAAGTTAGCGGGGGGGGGGGGGGGTTAGGGGGTTGGGGATGAGGAGGATATGGAAGCACCGTGCTCTGAGGAGAATATCATATGTACATATGTCCCAGGATGGGTGTGGTAGTTGCCTCTCATTAAAAGACATTCCTCTCAGATCTTTTGGCTCTTAGCACTTTTCTTACCCCCTAACATGTTAAGGTTCGCCGCTCAGAGAACCTCAGCATTTGTTGACGTGTTTTCTTTTGTTCAAATATCACATACTTGTGACGCTGAAGACGAAACACAGTGAAATTATGACAGTAGGAACCAAGGGAATGAAGGAGGGATGTTCTAGCCTTGACTGCGGTAGTTATAATAGGTTACTGAATATTGCCTTGAGAACTTAAAAACTGTATGACATGGCCTGTATTATAGGTCCATTCTCTGTCACAGCTAAGGATCAAGTAATATCTTTTGAGGCAAATACTGATTATTTAACAGGTTTGTTTTTCATCATGCATTGTTGAAACTAAACCTCTTAACTAACTTGTATTGGTTTGATTTTGCTTTTTATTTTGAATGAACATTATTGATTTATTTTTATTATATGAGATTGTTTGGTTTGAGTTTGAAATGGAAAAGAGGTCATTTATATTTCTTATGTTTCTATCCAGCTATACTGGGGGGGGGGGTCTTATTTTGCACATTAACACATGGTAACTAGCAAGATGAGGGCAGATTAAGACAAATTCAGTATAAAATAATTTTTTGTCACAGTCTGGACATGACACCTTCACAAAGGAATAACGATAAGACACCACACATCTCAGTAAGTCTACTCTGGATAGCTTTGCGTGGTATGTTGAGTATCTCTGTGTTAAGTAAGGTTTACCAGAAAGAAGTAGTATCAAAGGGACAAAATATACTCAAACCTTTTTTTTTTTTTTTTTATAATTTTGTTTGTGAAAATATTTGCTCTGTACATTCAAGACCAATTGTGGCTGCTAGATTTAGTTCTTAACATGTAATGGCCACAGAAATAGTTCCTCTGTCTCAGCAAAAGGTAGCACTTTATGCCATGAATGGTACAGGTGGGCATCAATGCACTCTGGCCAGCAAACCAGCAGTGTGCCTGTTGTACTCTTAAAAGGGATAATTCAGTTGAATGGTTTTGAGACAGAGACACTAATTCTGGTTGGCATTCAACATCTGCCCATCCAAGTATTTGAGCAAATGTAAAGTCAAAGCTACATATCTTTATTGTTTGCGGTTGTTACGGATGTCGCAGACAAGACAACCCTTTCTCAAAGACTATTGAAAATGGTTGGAAAGCCCTGCCCTCAGGTCAGCCAGCCTGTTTGGTCAGAAAAATGCAAAGCTTTCCTGGCGGGTTGTTGGTTTCTGAGAAGTGTGTTGCGTACTAAAGTTCCCACACAGAACAAGGATTTAATTCTTCAGCTTTTGGAGCGTCTTCTATGCACTGTTCAAAGTGTAATGTTTGCCTCTCACTGACAACATATTGAACAATGACATGTATGATCTAGTATTGACATCCTATCAATACTTGTCAGAGCAAAAATTTTCATTTAGGCTACTAATCAGTCGAGGCATTTAATTTTGAGTCACTATTTATTGTTTGCAATGTGTATATATATATATATATATATATATTAGTTTGCAGCTCTTTGCACATATTAATAAGAGGTATAACTAACCGATTAAAAAAATGTCTCCAATTAAAGTGTTGTGCTCAGAATGAACCAAATGAGGGTATGGCAGCCTCTCTTGGATTGATCTCAAGAGTTGAATGTACTGTCAGGATCTTGCTTTGTTGTTTTTCCACCACTGAAAAAAAGAAACAAAAGAGAAGTAAAATGTAACCCATCACACCTGTTTCCGGAGAAGTGGATTACGTTTGTGCTTCCTTTAAATTAGAAAGTGGTTTGAATGGAACATTGCTCTTTTATTTTAAGCGTATCTTCTCATTACTCACTGTTCATACTAGCTAGCCATTTGATTTTTAACAAAGCCTGTGTTCGCTCTTTGGATTGTAATTCTTTTCTAATATCAGGGAGTATAATAAAAAGTAGCTAGTGCTAAGACATCCAAAATGACAGTATACTATTGTTTGTGCTGGTGTCTTTCCTCACCTCAACACTTTCCCATGCTGCCTTTCAAACAAAACTAGCCATTATATTTTGCATTTCCCCCCTCTGACGATTAATATCTGTTAATTGCATTCCCTTTGGGTTTGTTCACCAAGAAATGACAAACCGAGACATTAACACTGTACATTTATTTTGTCAGATTGGTTTCATTTTCATACTTATTTTGTAAATATCTGTGTTGTATGGGGCTTGAATTAAAATGTAAATATGTTTCCTGTATTTGTAATAATTATAATCCATTCGCTGTATAGCATAGACGTGTCATGCAGATATCCTAATTCTGTGTACGGTAATCTTGCACCATTGAACTGTTTAGTGAATGAGGTAACAATAAAAGTACAAACTGTGCATTAGCAGAACAGATCATCCCTTATTTTCTACTCCTTTCTTCACAAACCCAATAAAAAAGTACCACTCACACATCTAATACTCCTGTAAGGGTTTATATTGTCTGCAATAGCAACTTTTTAGTGACCTCTTTTAAACTATGTTATATTTAGTTCTTCAGTTAACATAATCATGCAGGAGTATGATTAGTATAGTTAGTGTTTTTCTGTAATGTTTAAAATGTGTTCCAAAAATGTTATCAGAATCTGTTATTGTCCCAATATTGATCTCACCCTTAATTACAGTTTACATTGCAAGACCATGCCACATGTTAGTGTATTTTTTTCTAACATCTTTACACTGTAACCTGCTGTAAAATATGAGAAAACCGCAAAGGGATTATTTTGTCTTTCTTTCGGTCCAGTAAAAATGAAATGATCACTGAGACTTTATTACAAGTGGCGCCGCCAACATGTGTGAAAGTCTTTTTAATAGGCACATTACATACATATAGTTATCTCCCGGTTATATTCAGTGTATGATTGGGTGGGTGGGAAAAAACAACAGAAAATCTAGTCAGGCTTGCAGTGTATGGAAAAAGCTTTAAGGGTCTCAAAGCAAACATGTTTGAAATAGGATGAAAGACGAGAATTTGTCTTAAAGAGATGTATTCGCACTTTAAATACTGAAACATCTCTAGTGCTAAAAAAAAGGATACTCACAATATAATACATAACGGGAAACTCGGGGGCCAAAACGTGCAGAGGGGAAGTCTTTTCCAAGACCTAAAGGGCGTGGCTTTCAAACCAACTTCCTTGTGGGCGTGTATGACGTCATTCGAACGACGGCGAGTACAGCCAATAGGATAACTGATATCTCTGCTCAGTTTTCTGTACCAATGAGAAATCGCGATCAACATGGCTCCAGCCTGTTCGAGTCTCATGTCATTGGCAGACTTGTGCCTGGTTGCACCAGAGGCTTTCTTGCACATTAAGTGGAGAGAACGAGGAAGTAGCGAGAAAATCTCTAGAAAAGTGGGTTGGTGTGCGACTGCAAGTGTCACTTTACAAAAGGGATAATTCGCCTACCCACCACTATGGCTGAGTAAGTTGCCGTTGCGTCTCTTTTTGCGTTAGTTGAGATTTGTGGCCCGGTTGAGGGTTTGTAGCGGAAGTCATGCAGCCAAGTGAAAGAACGTACTGGGTATCTTTCCACCACGTTTACTGAGCCTCGGTCGGTATTATCGGATACGTAACATGTAGTTTGCCTGACTATAAGATGTCTAGAAAGACATTACAGTCTTTCGTTACAGTAGGAACATGCTCCACATGACATGCAAGCTGAAAATAGATTGGGGCGACAAACTTACGAGATGTAGTCAGACAGTCGTGCTCCAAATCCCAGACACCAAGGTGGTGTAGCGAGTTCATAAATGGCAAATGAATAGGGGGTTTTTCTTTGCGATGTACATTTACTCATCGATGGTCTTTAGCAGAGCATCATTTGCAAACCAGTGAGGAATGCAGTCAATAACTGATACTTTTGTGAAAGGGTTTGTGTTTTTTTAATTATTAAGTCATCATCGCCGATGTTTAGTCGAGACCAGATGCCACAGCAGAGCCCATCATAAATATGATTGCACTTAATTTTACAGAGCAGATATCGCATTGATTGGTTTGGCTGTCATGGGCCAGAACATCATCCTGAACATGAATGACCATGGTTTTGTGGTAAGAAATGAAATCATTCATGCCCCTATAAGCCTTGACAGTTTTAAAGTAAGTCTTTCAAGTCATACTAAGTGTAAATTTGTTGTTCCACTACCTTCACTTTCTGAATATCCCCATCGCTACCCTCCCTCAATAGGTGTGTGCTTTCAACCGGACCGTGTCCAAGGTGCACGACTTCCTGCAGAATGAGGCCAAAGGGACCAAGGTGATTGGGGCCGAGTCTCTGCAGGACATGGTGTCCAAGCTGAAGAAGCCCAGGAGGATTGTCTTGCTTGTGAAAGCCGGTCAAGCTGTGGATGACTTCATCGACAAGCTGGTCAGTGGCCTGAGTACAGCTGGAAGGGAGTGTCGATTCAGTGCAAAATTGCCATACTAAGCTTGGTTGATTTTAATATCGCAGCCTTTCCCCTTAATTGCAATGTTGAATCGCGAATGGGCTCCATTTTGTCATTTTGTTTAGGTTCCTCTTCTTGAGGCAGGCGATATCATCATCGATGGTGGCAACTCTGAATACAGAGACTCAACAGTAAGTGTCTGAAATACGCCCTCTATCAAAATATTGGGTTTTACTTTTGAAGAAGGTTAATGTGTCTGTGTTTGTGTTTGTAGCGGCGGTGTAAGAGCCTGAAAGAGAAAAACCTCCTTTTTGTGGGCAGTGGGGTCAGTGGTGGAGAGGAGGGAGCCCGCTATGGGCCCTCACTGATGCCAGGGGGGCATAAAGAAGCCTGGTGAGCCATACAGCTGTCACAAATCATAACTTGTAAAACTTTGGTGGACCTTGACAATAGGGGACATAGGAAATGCCAAAAAATACATGAAGGACTTGAATAAGGCATCTCCAACAGCTGGATACCTGAAACTGTTACAGGAGTCCTCTGAAGGCCTCTCTTTGTCACACTGCTTGCAGTCTAAGAACGTGTTACCTTTGAATGCTGACATCAATGTTTTTATTTGTCCTCATAGGCCATACATCAAAGATATCTTCCAGAGTATTGCTGCCAAGGTCGGAACAGGAGAACCATGTTGTGACTGGGTGAGTACAGTAGTTAGTTTTGTGCAACCATTTAACGCCTGCCAATTCTGGTATTCAAAGCGGAGCAGGAACTTTTATATCAAATCTAGTTTCTTTTTAATTAACTTTTTTTTCTTTTTTTAGGTGGGAGATGAGGGTGCGGGTCACTTTGTGAAGATGGTCCACAATGGCATTGAGTATGGGGACATGCAGCTGATTTGTGAAGCCTACCACTTGATGAAGGATGTCTTGGGTATGGATCATGACGAGATGGCACAGGTAAGCTCCTTCTATCTTCATGATTTAATCTATGTTCCTTGAGATCAGCGTTTATATTCTATCACTTTATAATGTGCCACCTCTGTATGGTCATACACCAGCACAGTGAAGCTGACCAATTGATCTCCCAAATATTTTGGTCTTCACTTCAATCACTCAGGCTTTCAACAGCTGGAACAAAACAGAGTTGGATTCCTTCCTTATCGAGATCACAGCCAACATCCTCAACTACAGGGACTCCGATGGCACACATCTGCTGCCCAAGATCCGTGACAGTGCCGGCCAAAAGGGCACAGGGAAGTGGACTGCCATCTCAGCCCTGGAGTACGGCACACCTGTCACCTTAATCGGTAAGAGGAAGTTATTGTATTTCTCTTAACAAGCAAGTGGCTCATTTTGTAACCCTTCTTCCTTTTCTGTCTTCTCCTTGTACCTTCCCTTGCAGCCAGTCTACAGTAAACTATTTTTCATAATGACATTGCCAAAGACATACCATTGCATGACAGCTTTGAAAGATTAGTCATTATGTCAGTGTACTGATTATGGACCTGTTGGCCGAATAGTTGGAGATGTGTGGCTAAAGTTTAGCTTTGGTAGCTAGCTGACAATCAATATGACCAGTTAACTTCATCAGGGGAATGTGATCAATAGGCCTGTCTGCCTGGCCGCCCGTAAGAAGATTGGAGGCTTTTCTAGTGGTCTGCTCATCCTTATGTCACTCATCAAGTGACATAAGGGGGATTTGTGATACTGTTTGAAGCTTTGCTGTGACTGTGTGACAGTCTGTTTAGCAAACTCGACATCAGGTAGTGAGATCACCCCAGGAAAAAGCTGTCTTTAACCACTCAAGAGTGGGCACGCCTGTGAACAAATGTCCTATAGTAAATAGGGTCACCCTGACAGTTGATACATTCAGTGTAAAAGTTGTGTAAAACAGCCCAACATTTAGTTTTTCTTTTTTGGCGAACCAAAGCAATGGTTCTTAATCTGGTCTTTGGGGACCACTAATACTGCTGGTTTTCTATTCTGGCAGGTAGTAAATCATATTCACCTATAACAAAGTGTTACAGTAACCAATCAGGGAGGTTTTACACCTGGAACAACAGGTGAATACAATGAACTACCTGGCAGAATGGTAAACCACAGGTACTGGGGGGTCTCTGATGACCAGAATGACAATTGTTGAAATGAGGGATAACCAATTATACTAACTGAACAGTTGTCGAGATTTTGTTTTGTTTTGTTTTATATTCCTATGTCTAAGCCTCACTTCAGCCTTGCTAATCAGTGCTGGGTTACTCCTTGTGATAGAGAGACAGACAGTAAAAAGGCTCCTTTGTGTGAGTGTGTGTGTGTGGCTGGGGAGCAGGCAGGACAGGTTGGTGGAATGCGTCAGGACAGATTTCGGCTGCCAATAAGGATGACATTCTACACCAGAATGGTTCACTGGATACACAGAAGGGTGGTGGTGGTTTTTTTTTTTTAATCTCTCAATTTCCTTCCCTATCTTGTTGCATCACCTCACTGTGTTTAGCGAGTCATGCTTATTCAGCATTTTTTTTCTAAATACATCTCAGTGTATTGCCACATGTATTACTGTATATTTCATATCACTTTATTCTCCTTTGCATATTTTCATTCGCCTCTTGATCAGTGTAGCAGTAGCAAACCTTTTCTGTTTACAATAGCGTTGCTTGTGCTGAGTAATATAAAACCTTTGGCGATGCCTTCATCTTGGCCTTGCATCAGCTGTGGCTTGGCAGTGGGTGGCTGCAAGTTCACTAGAGTACAAATAGTAAAAAAAATACACAAGCCTGTCTAATGCTGCATGACAAATTAAATGGTCACTGCGTTGGCCAGCTTATCTAAATGCTAGGCTATACATAAACTTTTTAAGTGAATTTTCACTTTACTCTGCTTGTTCAGACCCTGCCCTTTACCCCTGCTCGAGGAGATCACGGCTGTTGGGGATGGCTCCTGCAGCCATGTGATGTGTTTTACATGCAAAAAACTCTGTAAAGCGCTTCTCTCTATACTCATCCACCCCACACTCTCCACACTCCCTCTTGTTGTTTCTCAGGGGAGGCTGTCTTTGCCAGATGCCTGTCCTCTCTGAAGGATGAGCGAGTGGAGGCCAGCCGAAGCCTTTCAGGGCCCCCGGGGGTCAAGTTCAGCGGTAACAAGGCCTCCTTCCTAGAGGACATTCGAAAGGTAGGACAGACATCGCTGGACATTAGTCGATTTTAATTCAATTTCGTTTATATTTTGAATGATTTGAACTTTCCAAAATTTCCCAACTTGGATTTTTTTTTTTTTTTTTTAGTTGTCGTGCTTAACTAAAGCATTCCTATTTATTTTTATCTCTAGGCCCTCTATGCCTCTAAGATCATCTCCTATGCCCAAGGCTTCATGCTTCTCAGACAGGCAGCCAAGGAGTTTGGCTGGTCCCTCAACTATGGTGCCATTGCCCTGATGTGGAGAGGAGGCTGCATTATCCGAAGGTACAGTCAGCTCCGTGGGGTACCAATCCTCCCATAGAGCTGTCCTGGCTTGTTCAACCCTGGTTTAAATAACGCCTTCTTGATGTTGAAACTGAGATTATGCTTTTTGAGTAGGCTTGAAGAGTGGGAAAGGATCTAGTAACACTCAGAGGCTCCCTATATTTGCACTGATATCGTTTCATGCTTTTTCACATGACGGTATTTTAACATGTTATGAATTTTTTATGGTGCAAGTAGACTAGCTGTGGGCCTAATTTCTGATTGGCTGTGTCACATGCTTGGCTTTGAGTTTGACGGTCCTGCTTTGTTGCTCTCAAATCCCTATAAATGATAGCATGTAATGGTATAGTTGAATCAGCCGTTCTGATAACTTGCCTATTTTTATAGATATGTAATGAAAGAACTGTTGAATGAGATTGAGAAAATAAGGTATTCAGTGTCAAGAGAGATCCATTATATAATCCTTCAAAGAGAATATTTGTTTTAGTTTTCATCATGCTTTATGTTGTAATCCTGGAGTGAGGCAGCTGCAAAAAAAGCCAACAAAAAAACCCCACCAGATACAGTTCCTTTTGAAATTAGAGAAGGAGAATGGGGAGATGCCTGATTCTAAAATCAGGCACTTGGCCCAACCTAGCAGAGATGTTGCATAAACCTTAAACAAACATGACACTCCGTTATGACTTCTCGTAGCTAAGCTGTAGCAACCATTTCAAAGAGCAGTGTGCTTACTGGATGGATGCTTGGGCACATTATATACTGTAGGATTAAGTTGATGGGACTTGAGGTTAATTTATTAACTACCACTGATCTTTTAACAAAACATTTTTATTAAAAACACAACAAAACATCTATTTTAGCCTAATCTTAGTAAGGCTAGTTTTTTTGCTCGCTAACACTGGGCTCTCTCATTCCCTACCAGCGTCTTTCTGGGGAAGATCAAGGAGGCGTTCGAAAGGGACTCTGAACTGCAGAGCTTGCTGCTGGACTCCTTCTTCAGTAACGCTGTACAGGACAGCCAGGTAGGAGGAATGAGGAAGTGGCGCAATTCCTATCTACCACAGCCACATTACAAAGATTCACACGAAACCCACTTGTTTCCTCTTTGTAGAGTTATGGAATGAAGCCACAGCACTATGACATTGCGCCACAGTCTGTCTTAAAGGGAAGCAGTCATGATCCTTAACATTATCTCAGCAGTATATGCAGAGATAATGTCAAGTTGTGAATGTTTCCCATTAAGATAAAAGCTGTTTTAGCCAATGATTCTCAGCTGGATTTATGCCTGCTTTTACATTTCGCCTGAGGGAGAAGACAATTTGGAAAACTAGAGTTTGACCAAAACCATTTCAGTTCTAGTAATGGATTATGTGTGGCAGAAAATTTGTGGGAGGGAACTATGTTCATGGATATCCAGGTCAAAAAAATATCTTTCTAATAATGACTTCAGGGTTTTAGAGCTGATCTGACATGTAGGAATCCTGGGAGTACCCAAATGTTGTCATCTTTTTTTGACCATCATGTTTTTAGAAGTCAAATTTTAAGTCCTGGAAGAACAATATCAGCGAGTAAGGAAAATTAAAACAGAAAATGACTCACTTTAAATATCTCTAGTTTGTTGTCTCAGTGAGAGAGCTTAATCTTTGTGACGATGGAGGAAACATGCAAATTTGTGGTGAACGATCATGATGTGAAAATGTAGATAAGGATTAAATTAAGCTGTTGGCACCTAAATCTCCTGCTGAATTTGAAAAACTGCTTTCCAGAAACACTGGTCTAGCATATTCACTGTAGTTATACAGATGGATTCAAAAAAGAAAAATCAACACACAATTTATAGACATCCTGAATTCATTTGTAGTAGATTTATGCCCTGTGTCAGTTTCATTTCAACAACTTTCTCCAAAGTTTTTGATAATGAAGCTTTTATTCACTGAGCATCTGATCAATTATGTGTATATCCTGGTTACTCGCTGCAGGAGTCATGGCGCAGGACAGTCAGCACAGGGGTCCAGCATGGAATCCCCATGCCCTGCTTCACCACAGCACTGTCCTTCTATGACGGCTACAGACATAAAATGCTGCCAGCTAACCTCCTCCAGGTAACACACACAAACACACTTGCAGGAAGATGAAAAACTGGCCCCTTGATCCTTTGAGCATATGGCAGTGTGGGAGTGTATGGGGGTCTAAAGAAAGATCATGTCACGTGGACTCTGTGTGTGTGTGTGTGTGTGCGTGTGCGTGTGCGTGTGTGCATATGTTTTCTTAATGCTTTGTTTGCCTCATCCTGTTTAAATTGCTCTAAAAGAAACATAATAGCTAGAGCATTCATTCTTTTTGTAGCTGAACACTAAAGCTTCCTTCTTTTGCATCATCACGCTCTACACTTGTATCGCAGGGTGCCGATGTCACTGCATTATGTTATATTACGCTTGCTGCGGGTGGTGCCTGTTTGCAGAGTAAACTATCAAAACTCCTTTGCACTCTGCTCACAAAAAGAGCATATTTCAAGAACTAAAATGCACATAGCTGAAATAACTTATGGAGTGTTAAGAAATATTTTGTTCAATTTTCTACATTCAAAATTGCTTTGGATCAATATTTTTTTTGAGTATTTAGTAGAATTTGATGAAAAAAAATGTACGAGATTTGTATTTTTTTATTTGACAATTTCAGTACCTTTATCGGTTATTATGGTTTATTGATTTACATAATCTTTTAGCTTAGGCTGTACAGATTTTTGGGATATGAAGCATTTGAAGATACTCAGAAATGACATCACAGTATGCAAAAATACCAATGTAGGCACTGGCGGACCATTTTGATCGGGTAGTACAAAGGGGTAAAACCTTGAGCATCCACACCATCCCAACCATCACACAAAGCTCCTCTGATATTTTTAATAAAACTAGCTGTAGAGTTCAAATTTATAATTGAGTTGCCAATGAGGAACTGCGTAATATTCTAATTAATATGAGCAATAAGAGAACGTGGCTTATTCTATATTTCACTCGGTTTTTGCAGGCTCAGAGAGACTACTTTGGAGCCCACACGTATGAGCTGTTGTCTAACCCTGGTCATTATGTCCACACCAACTGGACCGGTCACGGCGGAAATGTGTCCTCCTCCTCCTACAATGCCTAAGGGGGGCATCTTCACATCATGACAACATGTATAAAGAAAAAGAGACAAAAGTCAGGGACGAGGGGCAGAAAGAGGATTTGCGTTACACATTCCTTCTCCACCACCAAGCCCTAATATTTAAGACAACCCACCCGCGTGATCTTCCTCGACCAAACTGTTACTAATTCAAAGAGTATCAAAGGTTTATTTATGATAAAGTCAAATCTCGGTATACATGTGTTGTGAACTTTTAACCCCCCCCCCTTTTTTTTTAAAGATTTTGGAGTATGATGTTTGGTGTCGCGCTTTTTGCCACATTCGCAGCTAAAAGGGGGGGGGGCAAGTAATTACAACAAACGGGATCTCAAACTGGCTGTCGGCCGAGTGTTCCCCAATCATGTCAGCCTGTCGGGTTCACAGCTTTAACACTGGATTAAGGTGAACCATTGCACTGTACTGTATAAGGCTAAATAAAGATTTCAATCCCTTTATAATAAGCTTGAATGGTCCTTACTCTCTCACTAGACACTGTAAACAGGATTTTAGTGTGTGTTTGTATGTGTGTCTACTCTTAATATAGCCTGGAGGGGTTGCATTGGGTATCAACAGAGTTAAGTTATTGAATATATGAATGGCCTCGTCTGTTTAACACTAAGCAGTCCGCTCCATTATTTGCCTGGCAATTTTTACTATATGTGAAACAAACACTACACAAATAAAACAGGTTAAATGTAATGAGCCTGAGTTGACATCCATAATTGATGCATTACTGTTCTGTATCTGCAGTCAGTGTCCAGTAGATGGCTCTGACATACCCAGGATAATGTTCCTTGATACAAAATCAGAAAAATATCCTTTTTATCGCTGGTAAGGATGAAAGTACAGTATTCAGCCCTATACGGTCTCAGTAATAAAACAATATATTTTCACTGCTAAGTAAACTAGTATACAGTAGATAAGCTCTATTTGATTCTGGATGTCCAGAATCAAATAAACATAAAAGGAACACACCAAAAACATAAAACACACAACATTAATCACACATTAAAAGCAATACTGAAGAGGTGAGTTTTGATTGATTTGAATATGGAGAGATTGGTGCAGTCTCTGTGTTTGGGGAGGGAGTTCCAGAGGGAGGGGGCAGCTGAGAAGACTGTCGCCCCAGGTCTGGTGCATGGTATTGTGTGGTGGAGAAAGGAAGTTGGCATCGGAGAAGTGAAAGCTGCAGGAAGGAGTATGGTAGTGGAACAGGTCAGTGAGGTAGGAGGGGGCCTGGTTATGAAGGGCTTTGAATTGGATCTGTTGTGGGACGGAGCCAATGGAGGTTCTGGAGGACGGGTGATGTGGTCATGGGAACAGGAATAGAAGTGGGTGAGCAGGCGAGTAGCAGAGTTCTGGGTGTACTGGTGTTTGTTTAGGATTTTGGATGATGAGCCATAGAGAACGCTGTTACAGTAGTACATTCTGGATGAGATGAAGGCATGGATCAAAGTTTCGGCAGCAAAGAAGGAGAGTCACGGGTTGAGGCAAGCTATATTTTTTAGGTGGAAAAAAGCAGTTCTGGTGATTTGATTGATGTGGTGTTCAAAGGAGAGATTGCTGTCAAATGTTTCCAAGGTTGCAGATGTGTGGGGAGGGAGACAGTAGAGTTATCAATGGTGAGGCAGAAGTTGTGAGTGGTTTTGGTAAGGGATTTGGGACTGATGACGATCATGTTAGATTTATCACAATTTAGTTTTGAGGAAGTTGGCTTGCATCCGTGATTTAATTTCAGTGAGGCAGTTGGTCAGAGTAGAGTGAGTTGCAGTGGTGATGGATTTAGTGGATGTAGAGCTGAATGTCATCGGCATAGCAGTGGAAGTGAACATGATGACATATGATGTTACCAAGGGGACGCATGTAAAGGATGAACAGGGGAGGACCAAGCACCAAACCCTGGGGAATGCCTTGGGGCAGAGGAGTGGTGAAGGAGGTATAGCCATTGATGCTGATGAACTGTTTGTTTGTGAGCTATTCAGCCAAGAGAGGGCAGTACCGTGATGTTGAGGGAGGCTTCAAGGCGGGAGAGAAGAATAGTGTGGTTGATGCTGTCGAAAGCTGAAGTGAGGTCGAGGAGGATAAGAATGCTGAGGTGGCCAGAGTCTGAAGAGAGCAGGACATTGTTGGTGACTTTAAGGAGGGCTGTAACTGTGCTGTGCTGTGACTGGAAACGAGATTGAAATTATTCAAACAGGTCATTGGAGATGAGGTGAACTTTGAGTTGGGAGGTGACAACACGTTCCAGTATTTTTGACAGCAAGGGGACATTGGAGATAGGCTGGAAATTGCTAATGATATCAGGGTTGAGTCTAGGTTTTTTGAGGATGGGGCTGACAGCAGCCAGTTTAAGTGTGTGGGGACTGAACCAGAGCTGAAGGAATACACTACAATTTTTTTTGCTCAATTTGCTTTGTACTTTTGTTCTGTCTAGGGGCTTCAGTGTCCTACCACTTTTTTTTCCCCTGTGTGTGTGTTTTTTTTTAATTCAACATTTCTTTAAAACAAAACATACATACAAAACATAATGTTACAGGACTGGTCCATAAAAGAAGGGGGGGCAATTAATAAAACATGAGGCACAGCACTTACATAAGAGAAACAATACAGTGAAATTAAATAATTATTGTATACATGGATCCAATTCATACCCAATGTCCCCAATTCAATCATTTGTCCAGTTAGTACCCACTTAAGTCCAAATTATATTCAATTCCCAGAGATTCCAACGGTTTCTTCCATTTCTGCAGAAAAAGATGAGTCCTTCCATCAATAGGGTGTCCTATTTTTTCCAGAGTTACAACCTCGAAGATCAGAGATTTCCACATGAAAGTAGAAGGAGGGTAATTCCCGATCCACTTCACCACGATGGCTTTCCTCGCCAGCATTAGAAACGACTGAACCATTTCCTCATATTGTTTAAGAGAGTCAGGGACATCCTATCACTTTTAAAGATGAAATCAACTGACAATAATTAAGAAAAATAAATGTTTTAAGAGGATAAGAGAATATAGATAAAATACTTGTTTTAAAAATCACAAAAAGTATGAATCTTAGGATACATCCTCATTCTGCCTCAGATTTTGTTGAGTAAGGTGATGCTTAAGATACTTTAGCCTGTCACAAGTATGACTACAGAACACTTTACAGTTACAGAGGAATATAGCTCCAATATGTAATGCATTACTTCATCAATTATGAACTTTTAGGCATTCAAAGTTTCCCTTCATGACTGCACCCTTCCCTTCTCTAAAGCTTGTTAATTTGGTCTCAACAAGTCTGCCGAATGAGGGGTTAACAGCAGAACTATTTTCACACCACATTACGTTATTGTGGGACGTTACGGCATATAAACCTACCAGAGTTTCTGACAGGAGTGTCACAGCTGGTGTTAAACCCGAGACTGACTTAAACAAAGACCTCACAAAGACCAAAGCTTTACAGCAGCAGGTGTGCTGCTGTAAAGCTTTGGTCTTTGTGAGGTCTTTGTTTTTGGGAAGTTAGCACATCTTATTGAAGCTTGTTACTGCCCCTCAAGCTGTACTGCTGAAATTGTTAGGCTCCCCTGTTTGCCTTGTCATTTCACAACTTTATTCCTGAAGGTGCACAGCAGCACAAACTGTTGTAATAACACGACAAGTTTCAATATAATGCTAGCTGCAGATAAAATATGTAAAACCAAACTATTCCATCATGAATGACAGACATACTGAGCTAGATTATTGATATGCAATACCACACCATCCCCAGAGACCACACCCCACCAAATTAAAATTTTTCTGTCCTGATTCAGCACATTTCTTGGTACGCCCAAGTTCTCCTGAATATAAACTGCAGTTGTCTGGTTTCCTTTTTATTCCTCTCTCCACAGGAATTAACATTTTCAGCCATTAGTGCTTTTTTTTTCTTTTCTGAAAGCGCAGGCAGGAGTCTTAATAAGGGTTCATGTCATGTGGAGACTGAATCAGAGGCTGTTACAAGAGACTAGTTCAGCTCATTTATTACTGTGTGGGCAGATGATGGAGCTGCTGAGTCACCCTCGGGTGGGCAGAGCAGGTGAGCAGATGTAACTGGACACCGAGCCTTAACATCTCATGACTTATGCAGTAATGCATAATGGAGGACTGGGTACAGCAGCAGCATGTTTGAATCAAAACCAAGAACATGACACTTGCTGTACTACTTGTTTACTTGATAATCACTCTGCTCTATGCTTGTAGAGTGCAGAATGCATTGAACCCTGGGAAACCAAAGTTAAAATCCATCAGCAATGAGCTAAACATAAGACATTTGTGGCATGGGATTCAACGGATAACAGCACCATAAGTTAGAGGCTTCTACTCAGTTTTGTTGAATTGCACTCCTTCCATCTGACAGAGGAAACAACAGGGAAAACATTGAGAAAATATTGCATTCTGTCAGGTATTAATGATTTGAGTATGGCCATCTGTTGCATGATTTACGTGAATAAGCCTTGAATAATGGGATTGCCTTTGATAATACTTTTGTCTTGTTTAGATAAACAGATGGTGAGCCTCCTGTTGTGGCAAATCATAAGAAAATTAAAAAGTAAGGCAGGCTGTGTTCTGATTCAAATGAGGGCCCTTGTTTGAAACGTTGTGGATTTAAATAGCCCAATTCAACTTCATAGTGAATAATTACATGTAACTGTGTGGGTAAGATGAAAAGTGTCTTAAATATTACCTTCAGTCTATTGCACCTACCACCTGTGTTAGGCGGGCCCAAAATAAAGTTACAGACCCCTGGGCACTTATGTTTGATGGGCCCCAGCCAAACTTGGTTGCTGGCCAGGCTTTTTAAAAAAATTTTTTTTTTTATAACTTATTTAATAAATCAGGCATAGCATACAGGGCATATACGGAATAGCACTAATTTGTTATGGAGAGCACTGTACCTCATTGGAAAATGAAAAGTAATCCTTGAAAGTAACATGTCTGTGAATGTTCTCATTCATCCGGGTCATTGTTATCCAAAGGAATTGAATCGAGTGCAACTGGACTTGGTATATAACCATGAAAGTAACCTTGAAAGTAACCATGACAATACAACCTGACTATATAAAAGCCTTTAAGTATCTGACATTAAAAGGTAAATAAAGCAGCCAGAGCATTTTTTTGCTTTTTCATGATGATGAGACGATATTTAATGTAGGTCACAAGCGCGCGCGCGCGCGCGCACACACACACACACACACACACACACACACACACACACACACACACACACACACACACACCTGTTGCGGCCTTTCCTCCTGGCTGACTGTCTCTGTCACGTCTGTCTGTCTGACGACCTCCTCTTCTCCGGTTCAGCTCTCTCCAGTTACCCTTAGAAAGACTTCCGGGCTTCCCTGTTAACAAACTCAGTCACAACTTCATCAAAGTCCCAACAAATTCAGATTCGACGGCCATCAGTGACACACACTGAGGCGGTTCTGGATTCATTTTTGATTCTTGCCATCTGTGAAAATGATCTTTCTCTTTCGCAGTTTGTCACCGGCAGTCGCAAAAAAACAAACAAAACGTAGGTCTACAAACACGCTGGCCAAATTTGAATGCAGACCATGTTTCAGTGGCACTTGCAGCAGTTTTTGATTAGACTTATGATCCGGCTCGCTCTGTGCGAAGCATCTGAACTGGATAATTTCATGTGCGTAGTTCTGATCTAAATCAGGCGGGTACGAAGTGCAGAGTGCAGTTGCCTGGTTACGAAGTGTTTGGGTTCCGAATCCCAAACTTGTCATTAATGATCCGGTATGCATCCATTCTATGGTCTAAACGGCTCACTAACTTGTCAATAACGTTTCTACCTGGTGTCTCTCCCGGCCTTTAAGCTTCACCTCGTGCTCTGTGGATTCAACCGATAACGCGTTGCGCGTCCTCGGGCGGAGACCGGGGTCAAATCAAATGTAATCTAACACGAACTATTGACCAATTATATCGTTCTGTTTAGGTAAAAAAGAAAAGAAAATAAGAGTGTGTTTTTGATTGGTTATATATGGTGTTAATGTCCTGAAATTTAAGGACATTTTTGTGTGTGTGCGTGCTGCTGGGTCCCCAAGTGCCCGTGGACCCCTGAGCCCGTACACATAATGCCCATTGGATAACCCGGGGCAGATGTTAAGATTATCATTCAGCAGACGGCGTTATTATGAGAATGCTACCAAGTCTAGTTCCTCTGCTTTTTCCAGCATCTATTGCAATGGAAGCTATTGTTTTACAACACAAGAAAAGCAGGGACCATGGGGGGTGGGTTTAGTTGCCAGTCCTCCATAATGAAATGCTCGTTTTTTTTTACCTTGCTTCTCATTTGTTTTGATCGATATGAAAATTAGAGACATGGCTGTATGTAAAACTCCTAGTGATAGAGGTAACATGCCAGTTGCAAGAGGCTATTAGGTGCCGTCAGAGAGAAGCGCAGTCCTTACCTTACCGGTGCTTGGTGTCTTGCCCTGCCCATTCAACTATACAGGGACACACAGAATAAGATGTCAATGGAGTTCTTTGATTCGCTCTCTGGGTGCACCATCTACAGGCTAGCTAAGGTTTAGGATGCAACACCTCCCATAGTTAAGCTTGAACAATTCACACAATTTGCAGTTTCAGGTCATAAACCACAAGTTGAAGATAAATGGCAATAACAGGGAGACATCTAAGCTATTACTAACAATTGCCTTTCATAAATTTTATTATAAACCATCAACTTTCCCTAAGAACATCTAGAAATTTGAAACCCTAAAGTCAAACCTTAAAACATTTGAAGCACCCCCCCCCCCATGTTGGTGTAGGATTCTATACCAGGTCTGGTTTGTGACATTTTCTTGGACCACCCAATGACACTTTCAGCCCATCAAGTCAAATTAGACCGCGATTGACGACACCCAGCAGGAATACAGTTTTATAACATATTAAGTCACAACTTAACCTTGGATAACACTTATACATTGGCTAGATAGACCTGGGATTCGAGAATCCAACCCCAATAACCTTCAAAAGTCAGAAAGGGGCCAAATGTGGATACTGAGCATTTTCATGTAGATTGATGATAGTCCTCAATCAGTGGAGCAGACTCACTGTCAGCACAATGACCAAATATCATTCCCCATTTGAAACACAGGATTATGACTTCAAAATAGAAAAAATACAGTGGAAATGAAAAAAAAAAATATCGATGGTCATGTTACATTTGATTTTGGAGTCTTGATCCAGACCTACAATTGAGCAGAAGGCTTAATAGAAGTCTGCACCTGCTGACAAGGACCCACCATAAGATACAGGCGATTTTGTAACTCTTCCAGTTTGAAACAATGAATATGCCACACCAGGTGAACAGAATACATATCATGGAAATAATCTCTGAAAAAAATAAAACAAAACACTATAAAACTACATACATTATCTACATTGAGAGAACCACAGTTAAGTCAAAAATTTCAAGTTTTATTTAACAGTCTGTTGAACTAAAAAGAACTCATCAGTATACAGTGTGAATTCCTGCTGGCATGTTCAATCAACAATATTCAAAGTCCTCGCAAAATCAACTACGGTCTTACATTCCAACCACTTTACAATCATACTTAGCAAAACAAATCACTTCCTGCCCAATTGAACTTGTACATTTGAACCACAAAAGGAAACCTAATTAGAAAAGGTCTGAATCACTTTCTTACATTAATTACATAATCTGTGGCTGGTATGAGGACAAATAAGTATTCAACGACACAAATGACTCCAACAAATTATCGCCAGGTCTCAACAGCAGTTTGGGACAACAAACAGAACAGCATGGCCACTGCCATTTTGCAGGCATCTAGAAATATAGGTGAGACTGGTCCTGATTTTTGTTTGCTCTTTGGAGGGTGTGAGCAAAATACCATTGGCCAATTGAGTATGTCCGTTCTAAATTTTAAAAAGGGGGTGGTCCAAGGGTTCTTGTAGGCTAATTGAGGTGAAGAGGTCCCTTTTCAGGATTAAGGCATTCTTGTGGTAAATCCAATGCATTCTTGGCTTGTGCTGGCCCACCCAGCACTGCACCACCCTCCAGTCTTCAGCTTCTCCAAAATTGACTCCAATCTGGACCCTTTGACGAAAACCTGGGCTGGCTCGTGTCCAAGGTCCCTATACAAGTGTTGGCAATTCAATTAATATTAAAAAGACAAAAATAAGTCACTGTCAAGAGGGCATTATACCTAGTCATATTCACTTTTATTGGAGACTTCCCTTTGATTCACAAAACATACAAAAGGCATTCAGAACCACTTCAACCACAAACTTTCAATGGGGACTTATCAAACACTCGCCAATCCAGCCGCTGAAGTCACTGGTCACACTGAGCTCACTTGCAACTTCCACACTGCCAGGCTCCCTCAGTGCCCCTTCAATCCCCACCCACCCACCAACAGACTTCACCAGTACCAGGTCACATTTTCACACAAAGGGGTGGTAACAAGAAAGAAAAGCACACATCATACACAGCATTCACATCAAATCAGAAAGCAAGAAAAAGCTACGAGAGGATACAGATACTCATAGCACTTTACATTGATTTCCCCCCCCCCCCCAAGATTTAAGCTAGATAGAAAAAGAGCAAAGAAAAAGACTTAAGGATATCAAGAGATGCAATGTCCTTGTGATGGTCATAAGAAACACACTCGTACGTGCTTCTTCCTCTCACACTCGCACAAAGCCACAGGTTCTTCCAACTCTCCCAGGCATTTTGGCTCTTTTAGAAAAAAAAATTGCACAGACAGTCCTTTGCACACTTGCTTTCATTTTGCTCTCTACCGGTTGCGCACTCAGTCTCTCACTCTGTCCACCATCAAACCACTCATTGATCTCTACAGCGATAAGAGCAGACAAAATTTCTATATCCATGTGAAAAGGGGAGAGGAAAAAGACAACACCCACCGTCTAACACAGTATATGCAGAGTGAAGCTGCGATCTTTGATGGCAAAGCATTTACACATGGGAGTAGGGGTATTGAAACTGAGACCGGTCGAACAATGCTGCCCATGAGGCGCTTCCTCCCGGGAAATTGGAAAAGAGTTGTTGAACTGCAGAAGAGATTTGTGAAGGCGTTTCCATAAAATGTCAAACAAACAAACAAAGAAAAAAAAAGAAGATACAATCAACTGCATACAGACACTAAACAAAAATCAAACCCATTTGACCATTCACAAGTGGCTGAAGGGTGCTCTGGAGATACTCGTGCATGTTTCAAAAATATATATTTTGCATGCACGGCCACGTCTCAAAGTAGCATTTTCTCAAAAACAAAAAATATGTAGTGTGGCAGTTTCCATTAACAAACTAAACACTTCACACATTCAATAATTGGCTACAGAATTAGTCACATGTATTTATAAATTTGTTTACCAAAATGAAAGGCAATATATTTCTACATAGCAGGGACCTAAGATATGACTAGAATTATTTTTTCTTCCCTCTAAGTATACTTACCAGATTAGCTCAAAGAAACAAAAACAATGAATTTAAAGCCTTCTACATTCCCCAACTAGAAGACTTAGACTCCATAGAGGTGCCAAAGCCAGAGCTGAAGCCACTGCTGGAGGCAGAGTTAGTGCCTGCAGCCCAACCAAGACTAGCTGAGTTGGGACTGCTGTAACTGGTGCTCGTAGAACTATAGGTTTGGTCTCGGGTTGTAGTGGCAGTACCTGCTGTGGTAGTCTGACCCTGCTGATTAGCAAGCATACCCATCATGCCCCAACTGCTTTGCAGCGCTGCCTGTGCAGCCGCCATCATTGCTGGGTTAAGACCAAGAGCCCCAAAGTTAACCCCACTACCAGTGCTTCCCAGCCCGCCACGACTATTGGCATAACCCTGACCGAACCCACCAGCCCCAAACCGCCCTCGTTCCATCATTTGCCTACTATTATTGTGTTTAGGCTCTGCGTTGGAGATGTGCACGCTGACGCCCTTAATGATCAGGTCCTCACCACACAGGGCTTGGGCAACCTGGAGACAGAGACAAAGAGGAGATCCGTAATCCTAATTCTGAGCACACAGATTTTTTTATTATACACTAAATTAAACATAAGAAAAGCTTATACCTGGTCATCTGCAAAAGTGACAAAGGCAAATGCCCTGAAAGGTTTGGGAATGAAGACATCAGTGACCTCCCCATATTGCATGAAGAACTGCCTCAGCTCATCAGTGGTCATGTCCTCAGTGCAGCGGCCCACAAAGATTTTGCGGCTGCGCATGGGCTCATCAGGACCCGCCTGAGGGGACACAAGTAACGTTTTAAAAATTTCCCCAATACACAGAGTATGTTGAAATAACTATTGGTATCAAATTTCAGGTCAATAAAACTTAACTGTGTAGCATATTTCATATTAAAATATGCAACGCACTTAACATAAAACTGTAGCATATTTCATAATCAAACTATGCAATGCACTTTACATGAGCAAGTTAAAAGGTAAAAAAAAAGCATTTACCTTTACACAGGGAAGGAGCATGTGTATATGTGTGTGTGTGTGTGTGCGCGCGTAGAGGGGGGAACAGGAATGATTGTTGGGGTCAGGGCACAGTGCACATAAGAATGTGAATATGTGAGCATTAGGGAATGATACAGATCTGGGGACTATTCAATCAATGTTAAGGGACTCAATACCCTGAAACACTGAGTGAAACAAAACTAATTTCATTGGAGTTTTAAAGCAGACCCCTTCCTTCACTGATGTTTTGTTGCATTGTCCATTGATAACTCTAGACTCAATATTTGTAAGTCCATGTTGTTTTCACTTTTTAATTGCTGCAGTGTCACTAATAATTTCACAACTTCTCATATGGACATAAATCATAACTCCATAATGCAAGGGGCAGCAAATGTTTCTTTGCATATCCCACTGAGACACATACATGTATATTTACCTGGTATGGTCCGCTTAATGGGGTAGGTAAGGGCTCAGCATCTTGCTGCAGGACACAATGGTAGGGGTTGCTACAATATATTCTAATGTACTATATCTGGTGTGTAATCGGTCAAAGCTGAAATCTTTTGCGGTCCATGACAATAGCCTGCACCATAAATTAGCTTGTCCATAATACCTTTGAGTTGGGAAGTTTGCAGTCACACCATCTTCCATCAATCATATGCCTTTGTGCGATCACTTTGGTTTGAGTCTCGTAGTCAGTAAATCGGACAAATCCAAACCCTTTGGAGTTTCCAGTCTTTGCATCCCTCTTGACCTGAGAATGCATAGGAATTTGATTACTCCCTATAATCTACTTACCCAAGCATGTTGCAAAGGAATATTCTTTTAAAGTCTCATTGGAGATCATTACCTGCACCATGATGACTTCCCCAAATGTACTGAAGTAGTCTTTAAGGTCCTGTTCTGACGTTTTCCATGGAAGCCCAAGCACAATGAGATCTGAAGTCTTCTGAAAGCCCCTCTTAATTTTCACAGCTGAGGCAGCATCCATTTCTTCCATTTTCCTTTTGTTGTCTATAGTAAAAGAAATACATAACTTAACTAGCCGACTGCAAAATTAGACAATAGCTCAGATTATAACGAAACGAAACTTTTGTTTTAGCTTAAGATACGGTTTGAGGAAATATACTCTGGGTTCCCAACTTTTAGTTTTAAAAAATCATTTTCCATGACTTTTGCATGACAGCTGTTGCTCACAGAAAGACACATTATTCAGTAATAATTATCAGCAGTAGCCTCAACATTATTTAAATGGACTAACTTCTACATGATCACTAAACAGCCCCCCAACTTTAAAAAAAATTGATGTGGAATTTCTGTGACTAAAAATGTCACAGTGGAAAAATTTCTGTTTTATAGCCTACTTGTCAAATGTCCATGGCCTAATAATACCTCCAGGACATTTGGTCAATTCTATCATCTTCCAGGCGTTTCCCAGTCGTGGAAAACAAGTCTATACATTTCAAGGTTTTCTCGGACGCGTGGGAAATCCTGACCTTTTTAAAATCCCCCCAACACCCCCCATGTCCCATTCACCTTGTTTTATGATTAGGCTCGAGTTGGCTTCAGAGTAACATTTCGGTAAATCGGATACGAGTGGTTGAGAGCTTGTTACAAGAGGCGATTGTGTAAACACCAGCTAAAGAATACCATAAATCAAGGCAAGTCGATTTCATTTGTATAGCCCAGTATCACAAATTTGCCTCAAGGGACTTTACAGTAACACAACATCCTGTCCTTAGACCCTCGCATCGGATAAGGAACAACGTCATTAACGCCAAAAACAAACAAAAGGCGTAACTTTCTGAACACTTCCAGCTAAACCCTAATCTCACCTTTGGGGTAGTTGACGACGTACACCAGGTTTCCCCAGTCGCTCTCGGGTGCATGCAAGACACCCTCGACCAGGCGGACACCACGCATGCACTGCGACTCCGGGTTCCTGTACCGCAGGCCACACGCCCCAGGGAACTGGGCTGCCACCGTCGACAACAACACGGTGCCGTCGTCCTCTGACGGGATCTCCATTGGCTCCTCGCTTTCGTCTTCGGCCACCCGAATGTACAACTCTGACATGTTGGCCCTGGGAAAATAACAGGCCGCGGCTGTATTCAAAATACCGTCAACAGCGCCGTCCGCGTCAAGAGCAGGATGCACGGCAGTTCGGAGAGCCGACGCTTTGCTTATTCGTACACGGCGAGTTAAACTTTAGCTAGCTGCGATAGATTCGGACCTAGGCAAGTGTCGTTTAACGGCAACTGGTGTGCGAACTAAGCAGGACAGAAAACTGACGAGGGGAAAGAAAAAAACCCCAAAACAACCAGAGCTCACCGCACAACCGTTTCAGTAAATATAATCGCCGGCGGCCATGAAAGCCGAGGTCTTCTTCACCACTGACGGACAAGCGCGCTTTTGTTACTCGTCGGCTAGCTAGCGTGCTAGCACACACAAGACACGTTTGAGGGGGAAAATGAATGAGTAGCCAGCTTTTTTTATCGCTTTCTTAATAAATACTCGGATTTCTTCTTTCCGATCGTGACTATATTATCAAAAGTCAAGGCGATAAGTACCTGTTTTTTCGGTGAAACTTAACTTCGAATTTAGTTGGAATATGTAACGATTTAAACCGCACGTACCGGCTAATCCCCCTAGCCTTGAGATAGCTATCAAAATGGCCACTGAGCCTGTCGCTTTGACGTCACTTCCTTTTCTTTTTTCCTCTCCTTTTAATGGCGAATTGCAACCTGGCGGAGCATTATCGCCACCAACTGTCGTATTACGTCCTTGGTTTTCAGTTTTTTGGTTTTTTTTTTGTTGCCCAAGTCACACCAAAGGGCGAGCCACAATCAAGGCACGCCTGTATTCATCCATCCATCCATTAGCCAAACTGCGTATCCTGCTCTCGGGGACGCGGGGATGCTGGAACCTATCCCGTGCAAAATAGCCTCTATAACCCGTTATCACTATGTAAACCATCCATTATCCAAACCGCTTAACCGACTGCTGGGATAGGATCCAGCATCCCCGCGACCCTGAGCACTCTGTAAAAGTTTATTTACTAATGCCAAATAAAATTTGAAAAAACAACTACATTACCCATGAAATATTTATTAAAATTATGCAATTGTTCATTTTAAGCTTCGTAAAATTTCATCAAAAAGAGCAGCAACACAACCATTTAAACCAGACAGGTCGCAAAATTAAAACTGAAAAGAGGGAGAGACAGAAAAGTGAGAGAGAAAGAGAGAGAAATTTGTACTTCCATGTCATACAGGTCTCCCCCTGTATGACATGGAAGTAAAATTTTTGCTTTATGCAGATGATCTAGTTTTGTTGTCACCAACCGCAGGTGGGCTGCAATAACTACTAGACCTGCTTGAAAACTATTGCCAGCACTGGGCCCTGGCAATAAATCCAAAAAAGACAGAAGTAATGATCTTCCAGAAGAAGCCCAGATGTCAGGAAAATAGATACCAGTTAACTCTAGGTAGCATCACCTTAGAGCATACGATGCAGTATACTTGAATACTTACCTTGATCTAATTATTACAGCATCGGGGAGTTTCAGTATGGCAGTGAATAGCCTAGAACAAAAAGCTGGCAGAGCTCTATATGTAATTAAAAATAAATTATTTAACATTGATATACCAATCTCCATCTGGTGCAAACTGTTTGATAGTGTAATTCTGGCCATTGCGCTATATGGAAGTGAGGTATGGTCTACTCAATCTTTCCAGCTACACTATAGATGGGACAAGCATCGAACAGAAACCCTACATGCGGAATTCTGTAGAATGATTCTGTAAATACAAAGGAAAACACAAAAACAACGCATGTAGGGCGTGCGCGGAGTTTGCGGAGGGGGGGGCAGGGGGAGCACCAGGGAGAGCCCCCTGGTGGCTGAAACGGGTAATTGCATTGTTTCAAAAAAGAGTGGAATAATTACGTTTGGCATGACCAGATATTTTATCAATATTTCAAATAACACAAAACAACTAAATCGTACCGGGTAATACATCTGAGTTCATATACTGCTTTAGTAAAAAAAAAAATGTTCAGGGCTCTGGGTCCAACTGGGTCATGTGACGAGTGACACGTACGCTAACGTAAATCGAACCAGCGATTCTCAGCTAGCATACGTGGGTAATAACGTTGTAGTTATCTAGTCGGCATGAAAATATGGACATAAGGAGATTTTTAAAACGTCGAGCCCCAGACGACACCAATGGTCAGCCATCGGGATCTAACAAGGATACAACACAAACATCAATAACCGATGATGACGATAGGCAAAACGATACTGTTGTGAACTTGGAGGAAACTTGGAGCAGCTCTGGATTAGCAGCAACTGCTAGCAGTCCTGACGGTCACCCCGCAGATGCACGAGCCGAACTAGGTAACGCAGACGATCTTGGAGAAAAACACGGCTGTCCTAAGCAACCTACTCTGCCCCAATTCCCCTCAACATGTTTTGGAAGTACAAAACGATCGTTTTCCACTTAAGTCGAACACTTCCTTAATTCCTGGAGATGCCCCTTTATTTACGTTGGGGCTGTTGCATTTAGTTTAATTTTCAAGTGTCGGGGCATTCCGCCACCTTGTGCCTATTGCGTTCCAAGACAGCCGTGCCGTGATTGGATTTCATAAAGGCGAATTGTTAAATTGTTACGATGTAATTTCAAATCTGCTTTAAAAATAAACATATATGTTTATTAAAAATGTTAGATTTGTCTATATCTGCTCGTGCTGTGTTCCCAGGGTGGTAGGCCAGCTGTTACAATGAGTTTTTGTTTTTTTTGCCCCCCCTGGCTCGAATGTCAAACTCCGCCTATGATGTAGGGCAGAATTAGGCCGGTTTCCATTACTGATAAATGTACAAAAAAAGATCTCTAAATTTCTGGATGCACTTGAATACAAGCACAACAAATACACTCACCGGCCACTTTATTAGGCACACTTGTCCAACTGCTCGTTAACGCAAATTTCTAATCAGCCAATCACATGGCAGCAACTCAATGCATTTTGGCATGTAGACATGGTCAAGAAAATCTGCTGCAGTTCAAACCGAGCATCAGAATGGGGAAGAAAGGTGATTTAAGTGACTTTGAACGTGGCATGGTTGTTGGTGCCAGACGGGCTGGTCTGAGTACTTCAGAAACTGCTGATCTACTGGGATTTTCACGCACAACCATCTCTAGGGTTTACAGAGAATGGTCCGAAAAAGAGAAAATATCCAGTGAGTGGCAGTTCTGTGGGCGAAAATGCCTTGTTGATGCCAGAGGTCAGAGGAGAATGGCCAGACTGGTTCGAGCTGATAGAAAGGCAACAGTAACTCAAATAACCACTCATTACAACCGAGGTATGCAGAAGAGCATCTCTGAACGCACAACACGTCGAACCTTGAGGCAGATGGGCTACAGCAGCAGAAGACCACACCGGGTGCCACTCCTGTCAGCTAAGAACAGGAAACTGAGGCTACAATTCGCACAGGCTCACCAAAATTGGACAATAGAAGATTGGAAAAACGTTGCCTGGTCTGATGAGTCTCCATTTCTGCTGCGACATTCGGATGGTAGGGTCAGAATTTGGCGTCAACAACATGAAAGCATGGATCCATCCTGCCTTGTATCAACGGTTTAGGCTGGTGGTGGTGGTGTAATGGTGTGGGGGATATGTTTCCAGTACCTTCTTGAATCTATGCCACGAAGGATTAAGGCAGTTCTGAAGGCAAAAGGGGGTCCAACCCGGTACTAGCAAGGTGTACCTAATAAAGTGGCCAGTGAGTGTATATTGCACTTTAAAGCTCTGAAAACCTAAGAACTGAACCCCGAGGAGTCCCCTGAAGCAGCTGGTTCTGAGACTCACTACCCCTTTAACAAATACTAAGATCAACCAACCTCAGGCCAGCACTGCATTCCAAACAGACATTACAATAAATCAGGCTATAAAACAACGGGAGAACAATTATTTGAAACATTGGAACGCTGAAATCAAAACTCAAAACAAACTAGAAGCCTATCGGGCCCTAAAAACAAACTATGATTTGGAAGAATACCCCTTAACTGTCAGAGATAGAAAGCAGTGACAGATCCTCACCAAATACAGGCTCAGTAACCACAGTCTAGCCGCTGAAAAAGGGAGACATAAAAAGACGTGGTTGCCAAAAGAGCAACGAACATGTGGTCAATGCATGACAGATGAGGTGGAGGCAGAGGTGCACTTTCTCCTTTAATGTGAAACATTTGAAAAACAGCGACGGGCTTTTGTCAAGGAGCTGGAACATTTGATTCCAGAGTACCAGGAAATGGACGATGCAGGTAAACTGCGGGTGGTCCAGGGAGGGGGGCCAGTGGCGAGCATTGCAGCAAGATTTATATTTTCCTGCCACAACCTGAGAGACAGTGGGGGAAAGCTCCTATTATTGTTTGTTGTTTGCTATCGTCATTATTTAGCGAATGCCTCTTGGCAGACGCTTTTGGTCCGGGGCGACGTGCGGGCTGTAGGTGCACGCATTCTCAATGAGTGTGGCCCCCTGAGGCCGAGCGCACGGCCTCGGCGTTGTCAGTGTCGTGTTCTTGCCGGTTAGGCCGCGAAACCATAAACTATTATTGCTATTGTTGTTGTTTGATACTGTGGCGAACGTAGAAGCAACGACAAAGGTAACTTTGCAGCCCCTTTACTGAACTCACACAGAAACAAGAACTTACAGAAATGTGACACAATACATGGGCGTCATCAACTCGAACAACAAAGTTGTTCAGGGTTTCAGTTACAAGGTTACACACCACAACAAATAGTAATCACATAAACACATAAAACCACATAAAACACTTACAAAACATTTAATAACAACTGACAATCTGCACACAGTGCCTGATGGGTAAAACAGGACAATTGGCACAATTCTGACGTGGTAGCAACTTCGCTACATTACCCCCTCCAGCATGTCGCCTGTCCTCAGCCGACAACAAAATCCCTATAGCAAAGGGGAAGCCGTCTCCGCCGCCGCGGGGGCACGGGTCCCTGTTCCCCACTGTCTGTCTGGTTGGTAGGGCCAGTGGGTGTAGGAGGGACCGTCCCGGGTGGGCTAAACTGATCTACAGGTTCTTCAGCCAAGGGGTGGTAAGGTGCCAAACGGTCCCAGTGCAGAACTACCACCCGCCCCCGGACACACAGTTTCACCCTGTACACAACATCCGAAAGCTGCTCCAACACCTCACAGGGCCCCACCCACTGGCTGGCGAGCTTGGGGGAGACTCCTCTCTTCCGGGTTGGGTTGAAGACCCACACCTTTGCTCCTGGGGTGAAGGAGTGGCCCTGACAACGAGTGTCATATGCCCGCTTTTGTTTGCACCTGCCTGTTCCTGATGCTGCCGAGCAAACTCATGTGCCTCGGCCAGACGTTGTTGGAGGTTCCGCAGGTACTCGAAACCGGGTATCTTGGGAAGGTCAGTACCCAGGGGCGTGCCAAAGGCTAAGTCCACAGGGGTCCGCAGTTCTCTCCCGAACATGAGCGCGGCCGGTGTACACCCAGTACTTTCTTGTACTGCCGACTGGTACGCCCACAGGACCAGGGGTAGATGACAGTCCCAGTCTCGCTGGTGCCGTGAGGTGACAATAGCGAGTTGTGTGGTGAGCGTTCGATTGAACCTCTCCACCAGTCCGTCGCTCTAGGGGTGGAGGGGCATTGTCCTGGTCTTCTTCACCCCCATGCGCTGACACACCTCAGCGAATACCTGTGCCTCGAAGTTCCGCCCCTGATCGCTGTGTATTTCTTCGGGCGCACCGAACCGACAGAACATCTCACACACCAGCCGCTCGGCTGTAGTGGCAGCGCTCTGGTCTGGGACCGCATATGCCTCAGGCCATTTGGTAAAGTAGTCCATGGCCACAAGGACGTACCGGTTTCCGTTGTCTGTGGTGGGAAATGGGCCAAGAAAGTCCACACCGGCCCGTTCCATGGGGGCCCCCACCTGATATTGTTGTAGAGGGGCATGGGAGCGTCTGGTTGGTCCTTTCTTGGCAGTGCAGGCATCACAACAGTGCACAAAAAGTTCAGTGTCATGCCTGCATCCGGCCCAGTAGAACCGTTGGCGCAGTTTGTTCAGCGTCTTTGCCACCCCATAGTGACCTGCCCCCACCGAGCCGTGGGCTGCCCGTAGCACTCGTTGGCGCCAGTCCTTGGGCACCAGTAACTGCCACACACTTCTTCCCCGACCCGGCGCTTGCCAGACCCGGTACAACAGTCAATCACGCCGGGCCAAGGTGGCCCACTGGGAAAAGTAGGCCTTGGTCTCCACCGACATGGCAGAGACAGCTTGCCAGTGGGGGCGTGCCTTGGCGTCGACCCACTGTCCCACCCTGGCCAGGGTGGGATCACTATCCTGCGCTGTTTGCCACTCCTGCTTGTCCATTGCCATCAGCCACGCCTCCTCTGGCTCAACCTGCCGCGTGGTGGGCACTTGGAGGATTGCTCTGTCTCGCTCCTCTTGGCGCTCACAATGTCTACAATCCTTGCAGGGACGACGGGAGAGGGCATCTGCATTGCTGTGCAGGTGCCCAGCTCGGTGCTGGGTCTCGAAGTCATAGCTCTGCAGCTCCGCAATCCACCTAGCCACCTGGCCTTCAGGCTCCTTAAAGCTGAGCAGCCAGATCAGGGCCGCATGATCCGTCCGCAGGAGAAAGGTCTGGCCATAGAGATAGGGGCGAAAATGATTGAACGCCGCGACCACCGCCAGAAGCTCGCGTCGTGTAACGCAGTAATTGCGTTCAGGGCGGCTCAAGACACGACTGTAGTAAGCCACCACTCTCTCTCCCCCAGCAACTTCCTGAGACAGGACGGCCCCCAGCCCCACATTGCTGGCGTCTGTGTCCACGATGAAGCGGCACTTAGGATCAGGAAGGGCCAGGATGGGTGCAGTGATCAAGGCAGTGCGGAGCCGGGCAAAGGCGGCTGCACAGTTGTCGTCCCAGTGGAACTCCCATCCCTTCTCGGTGAGACGGTGTAGGGGACTGGCAATGGAGGCAAAGTTGCGGACAAAACGTCGGAAGTAGGAGACGAGCCCCGTGAAGCTGCGCACCTCGCTGACGTTTCGCGGACCTGGCCATTTCTCGACCGCCTCCACCTTAGTAGGATCAGGGGCCACGCCCTCTGCCCCCACCACATGACCCAAAAACTTGGTCTCACGTCGAAGGAGGTTGCATTTCTTGGGGTGCAGGCGCAGGCCCGCCCCCCGAATGGCTTGGAAGACCTGACGGAGGTTCTCTAGGGCCAGCTCGAAGTCAGCGGCATGAACCAGAAGGTCATCAAGGTAAACCACGCACCGGTTGCGGGGAATATGAGCCAGCAACCTCTCCATTAGTCTCTCGAACGTGGCGGGGGCATTGCAGAGACCAAAGGGCATCACACGAAACTGCCAGAGTCCCTGACCGATGGTGAAGGCCGTCTTGGGTCTGGCTTCTGGTGCCAGCTCCACCTGCCAGTAACCGCTCTGTAGGTCAAGTGAGCTGAACCACTGTGACCCTGCGATGTGGTCCAGAGCGTCGTCAATGCGGGGCAAGGGGTAGGAGTCCTTGCGAGTTGCATTGTTCAGCCGACGAAAGTCCACACAGAACCTCCAGGTGTCATCTTTCTTTTTGACTAGGATGGCAGGGGCGGCCCAAGGGTTATTGGATGGCTCTATCACCCCGGCCGCAGCCATCTCTAGAATCATCCGCTCTGCAGCTTCACGCTTGGCAAGTGCTAACCGGTAGGGTCGCAGTCTAATGGGTGGGGTTGTACCAGTGTCGATTGTGTGCTGCACCAGGTTGGTCTGGGTGCACTCCTCTTCACGTGCAGCGAAAATCTCAGCGAACTGTTGGAGCAGGTCTTTCAGCTGTTGACTCTGCTGAGGGTCCAGCCCTTCACTGCTCCACTGATACAGATCCTGGATGGCGGCAACAGTGTCCGGCGAGGGTGTCTGAGGAATGGTAGCCTCAATGAGGGTCGTCGTCATTGTTGGTGGGCTGGGCAGTGTCATCATCCCCTCGGTTGGCAGTGGAGGTGGGGGCGGCGGCGGCGGCATGGTGACAGGTGGAGTTGGCTGGATGTGGATACGTCCCACCTTCCTCTCTGGACGGCGCCGGAGGGCCAGGGTCTCTGTGCCGAGGTGAATGGCATTACTCAACACATCGACCAGAGCCCCCCAGCGAGTCAGCAAATCTAGCCCGATGATGCAAGGGTCTTGTATTTCAGCCAACCAAAACTCGTGGGTGGCTGCAACTTTCCCTGCCCGCACCTGCAATGCTCTCTTCCCCAGCATGCTGGTTAGTTCCCCAGTCACAGTTCTGATTTTACAGGTGGTGGGCCTACACTCTGTCTCTGGCAGCACTCCTGGACGCACAATGGAGATGGTGGACCCTGTGTCCACAAGGGCCCAGCAGCGGTGTCCACCAATGGAGCAACAAAGATAGAGACCTTGTGCGTGGCCCACTCTGCCGATCTGGGAAGAGTTCTTAATGGGGGATATGGTCGGTTCGCTGGGTAGCAGTCTCCCCGCGGTGCCAACCCATTCTAGTTTTCCGACTGGGGAGTGCTACGGCCTCGTGGTGCAGGGGAAGGGCAGTCACGGGCCTTGTGCCCCGCTTCTCCACAGCGGTAGCATGGATCATGAGGCGACCAAGGTCTGAAGGGTGGTTGGCGTCGTCCTGGTTGCTTTCGGCGTGGTGACGGACAAGCCTGGCAGACGACCCCTCTTTCGACGTCTCCTTCATCTGCGTGGACCTCAGCCTGACGCACTCGGGGTCTTGGTTGGTTGTGTGGGGCCATCACAGCCTCCACCCTCTCTGCCTCTTCCAATGCAGTCTTGAAGGCTGTAGGTGCTGTGATGCAGAGGTGCTCCTTCAGCCTCTCTGGGGTGAGCCCCTGGATGAAGGCACTCAGGGCTAACTCGTCACGAGCTGCTGGATCAAAGGTGGGGTAGCCACGATGTGCAAAGAAGTGCACGTCTGCTGCATAGGTTCCCAGGGTCTCGCCCTCTTGGCGGCGCCGGCGGGCCAGTCGGTCTCGCATGCTGTCAGTAGAGACCCGTTGACCAAAGCGTCGGTCTAAAGCAGCGGCCAGTGTCTCGTAATCCTGCTGTTCTGACGGCATAAGGTCGAGCAATACCTGCAGCGCATTCCCTTCGAGCGCCAGGGCAACATGAGCAGCAGTGTCTTGGGTGCTCCACTGGATGTGACTTGCTACCAGTTTCACTTGAGCTAGGTATGGCTCCAGGGCTGTGATGCCCGCATACCGTGGGAGCTTGAAGATGCTTGGGGATGGCAGCATCACATTAGCAGGGGGTGCTGGGGTTGTAGTGACGTTGGCTAGCGAAGTGGTGACGGTGACCGGTGACGTAATGGCGGCGGCCGGCGGCGACATGGCGGCTGTTGATAGTGGATGGGTGGCGGCCAGCGCCGGCAATGAGACGGCGGTGGAGACGGCGGCGGCTGGCGATGACATGGTGGCGGCTGGCGGCGGCATGGCGGCTGTTGATAGTGGATGGGTGGCGGCCAGCGCCGGCAATGAGACGGCGGTGGACAGCGGCGGCCGGCGATGACATGGTGGCGGCTGGCGGCGGCATGGCGGCTGTTGATAGTGGATGGGTGGCGGCCTTCGCTGGCGATGAGACGGCGGTGGAGACAACGGCGGCCGGCGATGACATGGCGTCGGCCGGCGGCGGCATGACGGCTGCTGAAATCAGAGTAGGCCGGGACTTCTCGGCGGCAGTTGCCGCCTCCGAATCGCTGAACCGGCCGGCCGTGTCGGGTCCTGAAGGACTGGGGGCGCTGGCTCCGTCCGCCCTTCCTCCGCGGGACATCTTCTTCCGAGCGGCGATGCTCTCTCCCCGGAAAGCTCTTTTTCCATACACTCGATGAAGTCCTCAATCTGCCGGAACTTTACATCGAAGCTTCTTCTTCTTGCCGTTGCCATCTTCGATTTGTGGGTATTGGCTGCAATCCCACTTCTGACAGCAGTGTGGTGAACGTACAAGCAACGACAAAGGTAACTTTGCAGCCCCCCTTTAATGAACTCTCACAGAAACAAGAACTTATAGAAATGTGATACAATACATGGTGCTCATCAACTCGAACAACAAAGTTGTTCAGGGTTTCAGTTACAAGGTTACACAACACAACAGAGTGACCACTACAATTACACCACAACAAATAGTAATCACATAAACACATAAAACCACATAAAACACTTACAAAACATTTAATAACAACTGACAATCTGCACGCAGTGCCTGATGGGTAAAACAGGACAATTGGCACAATTCTGACGTGGTAGCAACTTCGCTACAATACCATAATCATTGTTGTTGTTGCTGTTATTACAATCATTGTTGCTGTTGTGCTGTTGTTTTACATGCTTTGGCAATATGTGCAAAAACGTATGTCATGCTAATAAAGCAAATATTGAATTTTGTTGAATTGAATTGAGAGAGAAAGAGAGAGAGAGAGCGAGAGAGAGAGAGAGAAAGGAGGAGAGCTGGCTTACGACAACAGCATCCCTGTTCGAGCATCCCTGTTCACCATCTCAGTTTAGTTTCTGTTCACATGGAGTTGACCTTGACTAACAATCAGACATACCAAATTTCTCCAGTATTTTTGATATGTACTACCTCTTTTGATTCATCCTTACGTCTCCCTCACTCTGATCGAAATCAATGCCTAGAACGTACTTACGCTTCCCGCGATCTTCCATTTTGAACTTTGCTGTCAACATTTTCTTTACATCATTGAGAGAATCATTGCCCTGTGCTGCAGTGAGTAGAAGTACAAAGTTGCATAACATAGAAATACTCAAGTAAATTACAAGTACCTCAGATTTGTCTATTCTATTTCCTAGAAATATGCTCTCCTCTCAGATTTACAAGAGCGGCACAGATTATTAGTATCGTGTCCATTTTAGGGACCAAATTAATAGGCACAGTTTGTGAGAGGATCTTGTACACCTTAAGATGCCTTATTTCTCGTTCAACGTGAATGCGAACATATGCGTCGTGTGCGAGTGACCTGCTCATTTGTCAGCTGGCATTTCTTGCGCCTAAATGCAGGCATGATTAAGCATACATTCCATTCCTCTAGCAAGTCCCTAATCGTGAAGCCACGGTCTCCCATCACCTCATCTCCAGCACGCAAATGGTCAAGAAACCCGGAGTTCTGTGTAATGAACCTGTTGTAGTGGTTAAAGGGGTACATAATTCCCCTTATTGAACTAGTAGGGAACGTTGGTTTACAGCTGCTGTTTTCTCGGTTCGGGTTTACAGGGATACACTTCCGCTGCGCGGGTTTTTGTCGTTGTTGTTATGGTGAAGGAATAAATGGTGCACGTTGTGTAGCCGAAAGAGAAAGTTGTCACGACTCCTGCTTGAGCTCCTCTACACTGTAACGTATTGGGACTTATGTTAGTGCGCATGCTCTCTGGTTAGTCTTTGATGGGGGGCTCTCGCGAGGCGAGACTAGGAAGTAATGTTAAGTATGAGCCGAATTGGAGAGAAGGAGATATAGCCTGATGGCTGAGTATCCTGACTTTGCTAAGTTCTAAGTAAAGAGTTCGTTTACAACCAATGTCTCTCTCGTCTCTAAGTCGAATCTTACACTGGCGACGAAGCGGATCCGAACTCCAACAGTTCTGAACAGTTATTGATGGAAATCGGCAACCTCCGATATTCTGCTACAGCTTTGAGGAGTCTGTGAGTAGCCTAACGACATCACCATGACCACGCTGGGTCGCATAGACGAGTTTGATGAAGGCTCCGGCACTGCCATTGAGGAGTATATTGAGAGACTGGAATGTTTTTTCCTGGCAAATGGAGTAGATGGGGAGGAGAAGAAACGCGCTATTTTGCTTAGCGTCTGTGGTGCTGTAACGTATTCTACACTACGTTCGGTGTCGCTCTCGTCCTTCATACGGCCGTCACCTATGAAAACTTAGTATCGGCCTTGAAGCGCCACTACAGTCCTCCTCCATCACAAATTGTTCAGCGTTCACAATTGCAAACAAAAGCAAGGCCAAGGAATCTCCAACTACATTGCTGAACTCCGTAAACTCTCAGTGCATTGCGCTTTTGGTGACCAACTGGAAGCCATGTTGCGTGACAGAATTGTCTGTGGGGTGCTAGATGAAGTGATGCAGCGCCGCCTGCTGACTAAAAAGGAACTCACATTCAAAGCAGCAGAGGAGAAAGCCCTTGCAGCGGAAACAGCCACGTTAAATGCGCCAATACTACAACCAAACCAGCTGGGACCGCCACAGTCAGCAGAAGTTCATCAGACTGCACAAAGTCAAACCGTTTTGAAAGTGAAACAAACAGTAGCAGAAGGTGGTGCAAAGCCATGTTTTCGTTGTGGAGGCACACACAACCAACAACATTGCAAATTTACCTCTGCTGTATGCCACTATTGCAAAAAGGGGGCACATTTCTCGTGTTTGTTTTAAAAAGAGCAGGGATGTCACATCAGCAGATTCTTCTGACACAGTTCCTCAAGCCGAACAACACACACACAGTGTTAGGCAACAAGAAGAGGAATATGACATTTACACCATGGGCAGGCAGCTGTATGCTCATGTAAAAAAGCCATATCAAGCCACTGTGATCCTGAATAACAAAACGTCGGGTTACTTAACATATACCCTGGTTCTTTGATAACAGAGTGAGGTGTTTCCCATAGTGAAACACCGAACGAAGTTAGAAAAAGAACACATGTAATGGAGGTGGACTCTGGAGCCGCATGCTCCTTGATCAGTGAGGGCAGTTACAACACCTTGTGGCCTGACCAGCCGCCTTTACTGCACAAGGACAGTAGTGTGCTTAGACAATGGTCACAAGCAGAACTACAAGTTAACGGGAAGATTTTTGTGGATGTGCAGTATCAAGGCAATCACAAGACCTTACCACTGATTATTGTTCGAGGTCAGGGGGCAAGTCTACTGGGCAGGGACTGGTTTGAGGCACTGGGCATTTCTGTAATGGGGGTGCGCCAAGTACGCTTACAATCCGTGGAGTCCATCTTAACAGAATATGCAGAAGTCTTCCAGGACCTTGGGGCTTCACGAACCCCTCCAATTGCTATTGATATTGATACGACAGCATCACCCAAGTTTTTTAAAGCACGTTCGGTGCCCTTTGCCCTTCGGCCAAAGCTAGATGAGGAGCTTGACAAGCTAGTAGCTCAGGGTATTTTTGAACCCGTGAGACACTTAAGGTGGGCCACACCCATCGTACCAGTAGTTAAAAAGGATGGCAGCTTAAGAATTTGCGGTGATTATCGCTGCACTGTGAATACAGTTGTGAAACCCGATGTATACCCCATTCCTACGGTGGCTGAACTGTTTTCCAGACTGGCAGGGGGGGTGCTTTTCAGTAAATTGGACCTCAAACAAGCTTACCAGCAGCTGGTGCTGGACGATGAGGTTGCAGAGCTTCTCACTATAAACACCCATCGCGGGCTGTTTCGGGCCCCCCACCTGCAGTTTGGAGTATTGACAGCTGTGTCCATATTTCAGCGTGTCATGGATACACTCCTCGCCGGTATACCAGGCGTGCAACCGTACCTGGATGATGTCTTAATAGCAGGAAAGACTGTTGACCAGCACAATGACTGTCTTCATGCAGTGCTGGAACGATTCGCAGAAGCAGGATTGTGGCTACAGAAGGAGAAGAGTATGTTTGCTGCTGACCAAGTTGAATTTTTAGTTCGTGTGGACAAGGATGGCGTGCGGCCGACTATGGAGAAAGTTGAAGCTATTCAGAAGGCGCCTTCACCCCGGAACAAAACGGAGCTCCAGTCATTCCTAGGCCTACTCAATTTTTACAGCTGTTTTTTGCCAAACAAGGCTACCATCTTAGAACCGCTGCACCGCCTCCCGGATCAGTCTGCACCCTGGCAGTGGACTGACGCACATAAAAAAGCTTACACTGCTGCAAAACAACTGCTTCAGGCTGATGGCATGCTCACGCACTATGACGAAACAAAGCCATTAGCCGTTGTTTGTGATGCTTCACCTTATGGCTTGGGGGCGCTGCTCTTCCATATGGAGACCGATGGCCGGGAGGCTCCCATCGTATTTGCCTCGAGGACACTATCCTCCACTGAAAGAAATTATGCCCAAATAGATAAGGAGGCCTTGGCGGTAATTTTTGCAGTCAAAAAATTTCATCAGTACCTTGCTGGTCGCCACTTTGTGGTTTTTACTGACCACAAACCTCTTTTGGGCCTGCTACACCACTCTAAGCCCATGCCACCTGTCCTGTCCCCACGCATGCTACGCTGGAGTGTTCTTCTTGGGGCCTACGATTACGAATTGTGCTACCGCCCTGGCAAACAGCTAGCAAATGCTGATGCTCTCATTCGCTTACCACTGCCCGCTGGTATGCGTGAGACCCCTCCACCCATGGAGGTGCTCTTACTGGAAATGGCACCTGAAGCCTCACTGAATGCAAAACACATTGCCGCCCTTACTCGGAAGGATCCAGTTCTGTCCCGGGTGCTGCACTGGGTCCTGCATGGCTGGCCAGTGGATACACCTGACAGCCGTTTCAAGCTGTTTTTCACCCGGCGCCATGAACTGTCCGCACACAAGGACTGCCTATTATGGGGGAGTCGTGTAGTCATTCCCAACCTGGCGAAGGAGGAGGTACTAGCCATGCTGCATGATGCACACCCAGGTATTGTGCATATGAAGGGCCTGGGGAGGAGTTATGCCTGGTGGCCAGGTATTGATTTAGCAATAGAACAGACAGTAAAATCCTGTGAAACCTGCCAGAGAACTCGTCATGCACCACCAACAGCACAGCTGCACCCTTGGGAGCGGACAACTAAGAAATGGTCCATGCAACACATTGACTTTGCTGGTCCATTCCAGGGGAAGACATTTCTCATAATTGTGGACTCACACTCTAAGTGGTTAGAGGTTGCCATGGTGAGTTCAATGTCCTCCTCTGCAGTGATCAGCACACTGAGGCTCCTCTTTGCAACTCACGGGTTGCTAGATGTCATTGTTTCTGACAACGGTGCAGCCTTCACGTCGGAAGAATTCAAAGAGTTTGCCAGACGGAATGGCATCAGAGCAGTGACTACGGCCCCTTACCATCCTCGTTCAAATGGCCAAGCAGAACGTATGGCCCAGACAACCAAGGAGGCCCTGTCTAGGATCACTATCGGTGACTGGCAGACACGCCTGCTGTCACAGCATGTGACTCCCAATTCAGCAACAAGAAAGAGCCCTGCCGAGCTTCTCATGAACTGGCGTCTTACCACAGCCTTTGAGCGCCTTCATCCTGACTATGAAAATGAGATGCACCTCAAGCAGGAGGTGAGTGCAGAAAAGCTGCAAGGCCCAAACCGATGTTTTAGGCCACAGGACACTGTGTACATGAGGAGCTACACTGGGGGACACAAATGGGTCCCTGGCGTGATAGCCGATCCTACTGGCCCAGTTTCATATAGAATGCAGACTCCTGATGGGCAAATGCATCGACGCCACGTGGATCAGCTGCGTGGTAGAGCGACTGCACGCACGTATGTGGTTGCTGGAGAATCCATTGTTCCTGGTGAGCAGTCACCTGAAGATGAGCCGCTCGAGTCTACCTCGTCTGAAACGCCACGACCAGAGACCAGCAGGTCTGTTGAAGATCCCTCTGGTCCTGTGGCCATTCCTGTGCCCACTACCCCTCTACAGCGTCTGGCAAGAGACTGGCACCCTCCACGCCACTTGGCAGATTTTGTTGACTGGGGGAAAGGGGTGTAATGTATTGGGACTTATGTTAGTGCGCATGCTCTCTGGTTAGTCTTTGATGGGGGGCTCTCGTGAGGCGAGACTAGGAAGTAATGTTAAGTATGAGCCGAACTGGAGAGAAGGAGATGTAGCCTGATGGCTGAGTATCCTGACTTTGCTAAGTTCTAAGTAAACCAATGTCTCTCTCGTCTCTAAGTCGAATCTTACAGAACCTATCACTACATTTGCCACCGTAAGCCTCTGAAATGAACATAAGAATTCCAGATGGAGCAGTTGCTACAAGATACTTGACAGTATTATTTGGCATAGTAGTGACTGTAAGATTTAGCTGAGCCCAGATTTTTAGCTTTCTGCAAAACACTTTCTGTGCAGTCAATTACATAAGTTGTGTTTGGAAAATTGTCCTTAAAAACCTGTGAAGAGGATTTATAGGTTTCATTTAATGTATTGTATGATACATATATAAGTTCTAATCTTCGCTCCTATCTTTCTCTCCTGCTCTTTGTCATACATGCATACACACACATGCACATACACACATACATAGACACATACAGACATACATACACACATGCACATAGGTACACAACTTCCTGGCTAGTTTTAACCAATTTTTACATGTACACGCATACACATGCACACATACATACATAAATGCATACGTACATACACGTGTATTCACATACACATGATTTAAAGTCCCATGAGACCTTTATGTCTCTTCAAGTGACACTCATATGCACTAAATGTGCACTCCAATACACACTGAGTTGGACCCTTGGACTATTCTAGATGTTGGGGGGGGGGGTACTTAAACTGTGCTCAGAGAAAGCGTCTTTGAATCTCTGTTAGACAAGACCTTCCAGCTGGTACCAGTTTGTAATTGTAAAATGTTGAGGAGTTTTCAGTAAATACTTTGGAGAGAATTAGTTTGTGTTTTGACTTTTCCATTAACCACACATTGCTCTGAAATCCACAAGAATACCTTGATCTTCACATTTAATTGGCGCCCAATGTGAAACGTCAACATCTTCAGAGAGGCCTTGCCGTCTCCTGGGGGAGGGACGCACTTCAACCAAGGTTGTCGGCTCTAAATTGAGGTAAAAGAGGCAACTTTAGCCTCTAATTTGACAAATTTTCTGTGGTTGTGTGTGTATTTCTCTGTTGGGGGCTGTGGTGCTCTGTCTTTGCGATGACGTTTGAGCTGTGTGGTTTGTGATTAAGTTGCAAAACTGTGTATTACAGACTTGTAGTGTTAATGAAAGTTTTTAATTATGTATGCTGATAACAGAGGATAGCGGTGATTAATATACCTGTAGTAGTTGTATTAAGTTTGTTTAATAATGGATGCTGGTAACGAATGACAGCGGTGATTAGATATCTGTAGGCCCTAGTAGCGAGTATTAACTGATTTTGGTTTGTGTTGCAACACGGTATTTGAGATTTGACATAATTTTTCTGTTGCAACACAGTATTTGAGATTTGACATGACTTTTCTGTTGCAACACAGTATTTGAGATTTGACATAATTTTTCTGTTGCAACATGGTATTTGAGATTTGACATGCTTTTTCTGTCGCAACACAATATTTGAGATTTGACATAATTTTTCTGTTGCAACAGTATTTGAGATTTGACATAATTTTTCTGTTGCAGCACGGTATTGAGTTTTGACATGATTTTTCTGTTGCGACACGGTATTTGAGATTTGACGTGCTTTTTCTGTTGCAACACGATATTTGAGATTTGACACGATTTTTCTGTTGCAACAGAGAATTTGAGATTTGACAGATTTTGCTGTTGCAACACAGAATTTGAGATTTGACATGATTTTTCTGTTGCAACACAGTATTTGAGATATGATATAATTTTTCTGTTGCAACATGGTATTTGAGTTTTGACATGCTTTTTCTGTTGCAACATGGTATTTGAGTTTTGACATGATTTTTCTGTTGCGACATGTTATTTGAGATTTGACGTGCTTTTTCTGTTGTAATACGATATTTGAGATTTGACATGATTTTGCTGTTGCAACATAGAATTTGAGATTTGACATGATTTTTCTGTTGCAACACAGTATTTGAGATTTGACATAATTTTTCTGTTGCAACACGGTATTTGAGTTTTGACATGATTTTTCTGTTGCAACAGAGAATTTGAGATTTGACATGCTTTTTCTGTTGCAACATGATATTTGAGATTTGACGTGCTTTTTCTGTTGCAACATGATATTTGAGATTTGACTAGCTTTTTCTGTTGCAACACAGAATTTGAAATTTGACGTACTTGAGGTTCTGTGTGCTGGCTGTGTTGGTGGGGAACTTAAAAAAGAGGGAAAAATAATACTGATAATAATGATAATACAGCATTCATATGAAAATCTTGATCATTAGAATAAAACTCATGTAGATATTAATAGGACACATTACATATATTCATTTTACTCTTTTTAAATACTGGGGTGTTCTGTGTATGTGTGCTGGTATAGAAAAAAGGAAAAAAATCACACATTCCACTGCTGTGCTTGGATTCTCAAAAGGTGGGGGCTACTTTGCTCCTTTGTGTGCCTCCTGTGTGAATGAAAAAAATACTTATAAATAAACAAATAAGAATAATAATACCACTACTATATTGACACAATAAAATTACCTTAATAGCAAACATATTTATGTAGTTAATCTCATGTAATTGTGTGATTTTTGGGTTTTACATTGCGGTTATTTTTATAGGCTGTGTCTTCTAGGCCGATTTGTCTTGCATTAATACGGTTGATTTAAACGTGAATACCTTGCTTTGTTTGTGGTCAATTTATATATTTGCTGTGCTTGGATTTATTTGTTATATTTTCTTCATTTATTTTACCAGCTCAGTTGAGTTGGGAGTTTGGGTGTGTTTTGAGCCCTGTTTGTGTATGTCTGTCCTCTCTGAGTTTTTCTTTCAAACTGCCTGGGGCTTTGAGCTACTGCAACGGTCATTCAAAGGGCAAAGGTTACTGGTGTGTGCTACAATTGGCTTTTTTTAGATTTTGGGATGGCTTATGCATACGTCTGCATTTCTGCCTGTTGTCTGATTTCATATCAGCATAGACTGGTCTTAGTTCATTTATTAATTCATTCTTTTTGCCTCGTAGTGTGATCAATTTTTGTCATTTCTCATTGTTTTATTTTCTTTTTATGCTTTTTTTAGTATTGCTGATACCTTACATTTTATATTTTATTGCAATTTTGAAATGTTCCTCTTTTCCAGTTATATTAGAGTTCATTATTAATTATTCAAAGACATTTATTAATGTCTTTATTTTAATTGTACTATACAACTATATTTTTAACATTCTTATTTTAGTTTACACAAGTATATTTTTCCTCGTTCTTATTTTAGTTTTATTCTCTTTATTTTTTCCTTTTTCCCTATTATTTTTTATAACGTATAAAGTAATTAAATAATAAAACTGAGAGGTAACATAAATAAAAAAAATCATAAACAAATAGATACACATATTGAAAACTATACTGGAATTAATTAATTTGATTTTTAGTTAATTAAAAGGGGGTGAGTCCCAGAGAGCAGATACCAATATTTTTCAAAATGGAAGAAAATACCCCAAAAGTCGAAACACCATTACGATATATGATGTGAATTTATGGAAAAAAATTGGAAAAATTTCCTCACCAGTGGAGTGAATGGACTGCTAATGCCATGCGGGCCTGGCCAAAGGAAGGCTCGTTTGTTCCGAGAGATTTCCTTGTTGCCGAAATAACACTTGCCATGAAAGATGAAGAGAATTCAAAGAGAAGTAAACTGAGGAAGAAGACTCTTGGCCCCCGCCATTTTGCCTTAGCAAAATGGAAAGCTGAGGTGGTTCGCAGGAACCATAAACCATGTCCACCCGAAGTAGTGGCGCCTATTGTCATTGATGCTGGTCAAGATAAATCAGAAACAAGAGTGCCCCCGCAAAGCTGCCAGAGTATACAGAAATGTATCCAAACTTAACCTCCCTTCAGGAAGAAAACAAAGAATTATCCGCACCAAAGATGATTATACCTGTAGTATTCCAGTCAACACTTCAAACTGAGGGAAAATTTGCAAGGCCAATTACTAGTGCACTCAGTTCAACCAATGACATTAACATCCAATGATCCTCCTGTGTCTGCAGCAAGTGGAATTATGTCCGGTGATTTTTCAAGAGAGGGGAATGTGATATCAATTCCGCTTAAACAAGCTGCAGAGTTGGAGAAGATGAAAAGAGAATATGAGACTGCATCTTTACAACTCCATGATAGAGCCAGACCTAAGATCCCCATCACAGAAGACAAAAACTGGAACAACACACCTGAAGCTGTCAGTGGTTTGGAAGAAGACCTAGACGGGGCCTTGGAGACGCAAGAAAATGAATTAAAAGCTCGTATACAGAACCACACCCTTACATGGGTAAGTGCACAAAACAAAAGAGACGAGGGTCAAAAGTCTGGAAATGTAACTGCAGAAGAAGATGTGATCATGTCTATCAATATCCAAAAACACATTAATATGGCTCACGAAGCACAGGCTGGATTACAAAAAGTACAATCACTGAGACGGTCAACTCGAATGAGAAAAGCTCCAGCAAAGTATTATGAGTTCATGGCTCCACTTGTCGTGACAGCAAATAGAGACGGTCCACAAGCGAAATATGTGCCATGGGCTACAATGGACATTGAAGTGTTCGCCAAATTGCCAAACCTTAAAAAAAGTGCTAAAGCATGGATATAAGACTTCGAGACCAAGACCAATTATATGGTTTTGTCCATTAGTGACATGAAACAAATGCTAACCAGATGTTTGGATTAAAGAATGAAAGATGTTTTTGAAATGGCAGGATTAGGACATCTGGCTGCCCCAGGAACTGGTGAGACACTGCCTCTCAGTGCCTATCATCCTATGATACGGTCAGCTCTAAGGAAACTCTACCCGACACAGACAGACATATCCAAACTACTACTACTACTTTCGGCTGTTCCCGTTAGGTGTCACTACAGCGGATCATCCATTTCCATTTCTTCCTGCCTTCTGCGTCTTCCTCTGTCACACAGCCACCTGCATGTCTTCCCTCACCACATCCATAAACCTCCTCTTTGGCCTTCCTCTTTTCCTCTCCCCTGGCAGCTCCACATTCAGCATCCTTCTCCCAATATACCCAGCATCTCTCCTCCACACATGTCCAAGCCATCTCAATCTTGCTTCTCTTGCTTTGTCTCCAAACCGTCCAACTTGAGCGGTCCCTCTAATATAATCATTTGTAATCTGTCCTTCGTTACTCCCAGTGAAAATCTTAGCATCTTCAACTCTGCCACCTCCAGCTCCACCTCCTGTCTTTTCGTCAGTGCCACTGTCGCTAAACCATATAACATAGCTGGTCTCACAACCATCTTGTAAACCTTCCCTTTAACTCTTGCTGGTACCCTTCTGTTGCGAATTACTCCTGACACTCTTCTCCATCCACTCCACCCTGCCTGCACTCTCCTCTTCACCTCTCTACTGCACTCCCCATTACTTTGGACAGTTGACTCCAAGTATTTAAACTCATATGCCTTCGTCACCTCTACTCCTTGCATCCTGACCATTCCACTGTCCTCCCTCTCATTCATGCATAGGTATTCCGTCTTGCTCCTACTGACTTTAATTCCTCTTTTCTCCAGTGCATACGTCCACCTCTCCAGGCTCTCCTCAACCTGCACCCTACTCTCGCTACAGATCACAATGTCATCCACGAACATCATCGTCCATGGAGACTCCTGCCTGATCTTGTCCGTCAACCTGTCCATCACCATTGCAAATAAGAAAGGGCTCAGAGCCAATTCTTGATGTAATCCCACCTCCACCTTGAACCCATCTGTCATTCCAACCGCACACCTCACCATTGTCACACTTCCCTCATACATATCCTGCACCACTCCTACATACTTCTCTGCAACTCCCGACTTCCTTATACAATACCACACCTCCTCTCTTGGCACCCTGTTGTATGCGTTCTCTAAATCTACAAAGACACAATGCAACTCTTGCTGGCCTTCTCTATACTTCTCAATCAACATTCTCAAAGCAAACATTGCATCTGTTGTACTCTTTTGTGGCATGAAACCATACTGCTGCTTGCTAATCATCACCTCTCCTCTTAACCTAGCTTCTATTACTCTTTCCCAAATCTTCATGCTGTAGCTGATCAACTTTATACCTCTGTAGTTGCTACAGTTCTGCTCATCACCCTTGTTTTTGAAAATCGGTACCAGTATGCTTCTTCTCCACTCCTCAGGCATCCTCTCACTTTCCAAGATTGTGTTAAACAATCTAGTTAAAAACCCCACTGCCATCTCTCCTAAACATCTCCATGCCTCCACAGGTATGTCATCAGAACCAACTGCCTTTCTACTCTTCATCCTCTTCATAGCTGCCCTCACTTCCTCCTTGCTAATCCACTGCACTTCCTGATTCACTATCCCCACATCATCCAATCTTCTCTCTCTCTCATTTTCTTCATTCATCAGTCCCTTCCACCTTCTCAACACACTCTCCTCACTTGTCAGCACATTCCCATCTCTATCCTTGATCACCCTAACTTGCTGCACATCCTTTGCAGCTTTGTCCCTCTGTCTAGCCAATCGGTACAAGTCCTTTTCTCCTTCCTTAGTGTCTAACCTGACATACAACTCACCATACGCCTTTGCCACCTCTCTCTTCACTTTACGTTGCATCTCCTTGTACTCCTGTCTACTTTCTTCATCTCTCAGACTATCCCACTTCTTCTTTGCCAACCTCTTCCTCTGTATACTTTGCTGTACTTCCTCATTCCACCACCAAGTCTCATTGTCTTCCTTCCTCTGTCCAGATGACACACCAAGTACCTTCCTAGCTGTCTCCCTCACTATTTCTGCAGTGGTTGCCCAGCCATCCGGCAACTCTTCACTACCACCCAGTGCCTGTCTTAACTCTTCCCTGAACTCCACACAACAGTCTTCCTTCTTCAACTTCCACCATTTGATCTTTGGCTGTGTCTTCACTGGCTTCCTCTTCTTGGTCTCCAAAGTCATCCTAAAGACCACCATCCGATGCTGCCTAGCTACATTCTCCTCTGTCACCACCTTGCAGTCTCCAATCCCTTTCAGATCGCGCCTTCTACATAAGATATAGTCCACCTGTGTGCACTTTCCTCCACTCTTGTACGTCACCCAGTGTTCCTCCCTCTTCTTGAAATATGTATTCACCACAGCCATTTCCATCATTTTCACAAAATCGACCACCATCTGTCCTTCCACATTTCTCTCCTTGACTCCATACCTTCCCATCACCTCCTCATCACCTCTGTTCCCTTCACCAACATGTCCATTGAAGTCTGCTCCAATCACCACTCTCTCCTCCTTGGGTACCATCTCCACCA